>NW_004798676.1:73366-84561 GCF_000002075.1 Aplysia californica | reverse complement strand
TCCCCCCCTCCATCATCCCCCCTCACAATACCCTCAGAATCTCTTTCTTTGAACTGTCTCTATTAATTAAACAAGGAAAATAATTTATAACATTTCCAGAAAATCAACTTACTATGTTTCTTATATTTGGTGAATATGGTGAAATGGTACAGGTTTAACAGCCCAATAAACACTGTTAGCTTATTTAAGAAGCGGGCCACCGAGATAAACGTCCATCTCCGAAAGGACTAAGCTTAGTGGGAAATGGCATGTAAAGTGTCTTTTCCAGGGACACACTGTCGGACAGAGCTGAGGCCCACACCTTCGAATATGTAATCTCCCGATAATGAGCCCGTTAGCCTAACCACTGAGCTACCGACGCCACCTTTGTAAAATTTGCATCCAGTCTCATACCATACTGCAGTGGAAACAGTGTAAAACGGCCACACACTGTCATAGAGAAAAGTGGCGGTATAACACAGGTGTCCGTCTCATGCAGGAATGATCAATAAGAAGAAAACAAACCATTTGTTACTACTTGACAAACTCAAGAGTTTCTATGAAAAGATCTGGTCTAATTTCCACCTATTGATATCATTTCTTCACGTTTTTTTTTTTTTTTGGGGGGGTGGGGTGGTGAAAGAAATTGTGAGGGTAAAAAGAGGAGGGGGGGTGAGAGTGGTGGAGTTGGGAGGAGGGTTGGTGGTTGGTGTGTGAGCGAAGGGGGGGTGGAGGGTGGGGAGGGTGTGGATCGGTGGTTGGTGTGTTGTTGTTGTTGTTGTTGTTGTTGTTGTTTTGGGGTGTGTGAAGGGTGTGTGTGGGGGGGGACAGATACGGGAGTGTCCTCTCTCTTCTCTCCGTCCGGTCCTCACAGCGAAGGGGATGAGGGGAGAGGGAGAGGGAGAGGGTGAGAGAGAGAGAGAGAGAGAGAGAGAGAGAGAGAGAGAGAGGGGGGGGAGACACTTAGGAGACAGACAGACAGACAGACAGCTGGACTCCCTGACGACAGTCCCCCTCCATCCACCTTTGAAGTTTGAATAATTTATTTATAGAGGCAACAGCCATCCATGTCCAGGTGCTGTTTTAGCCTTATCTATATTTGAGCATCCCAAATTTCCTGTCTCATAATCTCAATCACAATCCCTCCCTCTCTTTTCAACTTTCTCTCTCTCTCTCTCTCTCTCTCTCTCTCTCTCTCTCTCTCTCTCTCTCTCTCTCTCTCTCTCTCTCTCTCTCTCTCTCTCCAACTTCCCTCTCCCCACCCCCATCACTTTCCCATCCAAGTTCCCCCGACTCCAGCCACCTCCACTTTGCGCCAGCTGTTGGTCCGACTCACCCCCCCCCCCCCACAGTGCCCTGGTCAGTGTTCAGTCCCCTCTCTGTCTACCGACACCCAGTATCATCTCCCTTATCTCCGTCCGGTCCCCACAGGGAGGGAGAGGCAGGAGGAGACAGATATGAAGACAAGGATGCCTTTTACAGCCAGCTCCAGGGGGTCATCGACAAACTACCAAGGAAGGATGCCAACATCATAATAGGAGATGCCAATGCCAAGATTGGTCAGGACAGCATAAGTTATGAGGGAATCATGGAACAACATGGCTTGGGACAAATGAATGAGAACGGTGAGCGGTTTGTAAATATCTGTGATTTCAACAGTCTTGTCATCGGAGGCTCTGTTTTTCCCCCACAAGAGGATCCACAAGGCTACTTGGGTATCACCGGATGGAGTAATGGAGAACCAGATAGATCATTTTTATATCTCTCGTAGGTTCAGGCGTTCACCGGAAGATGTCACAGTACAGAGAGGGGCAGACGTTGGATCGGATCATCATCTGCTGTTAGCTAAATTCAAGCTTCGTCTAAAAAAGCACGGAACCAGAACAGGAACCAAAATAATGAATTCCAAGTAAGTCTTTTAGATGGACACAAGAAAGAGGAGTTTCAGCTGCAGTTGAGGAACAGATTTCAACCTCTGGCTGATCTTGGTGAGGGGGACATAGAGGTGGATACACACTTGACCAAGGTCAAAGAAGTCTTTACTTCAACATGTCAAGAAGTACTTGGTGAGAAGAAACTGGAACATAAGGAATGGATTAGCCAACGGTCATTGGATTTGATTAGCACAAGAAGACAATTGAAAGCTGAGACAAATGTAGTTGAACAAGGGGATCAAAAGCGGATGCTTTGGAGCAGTACAGGACAACAGCCAAAGACATAAAGAGATCACAAAGACAAGACAAGGAGGAATTCATGAACAGGCTTGCAGAGAGGGCAGAGGAGGCAGCAGCAGGATGGCACATGCGAATCCTTCAGCAGACCACAAAGACTCTGGAAAATATGGGAAACCAGAAGTAACAGTAAAGAACCAAGAGGGAAAAACCATTTTTGGAAAGGAAGCTCGGTCAAGACGATGGGTAGAGCATTTCAACAGTCTCCTGAACAGACCACCACCGAGTAACCAGCCAAACATCCTGCCAGCAAGAAATGATTTACCAATCTGCTGTGATGCTCCATCGAAACAAGAGATCCTGGATGCCATTCAGAAGCTGAACAACGATCAGATTACACCTGAGGCCCTGAAACAGATGCCAATGTGACGGCAGACTTCCTTCTCCCATTGTTTACCAGGATCTGGAATGAGAGCAAGTTCCCAAAGGATTAGAAAGAAGGACTTCCTAAAAAGGGGGATCTCAGCAACTGCAGCAACTACCGAGGAATCATTTTTCTCTCAATACAATGAAAGGTCTTCAACAAAATCATTCTGGAGAGAATCAAGTCTGCAACGGATCCAAGACTTCGGGATTAACAGGCTGTTTATCGAAAAAACCGGTCAACCTTGGACCAGATTGCTACGCTGAGGATCATAGCAGAACTGTCCCTGGAGTGGAACTCCCAGTTGATCGTCAACTTTCTTGACTATGAGAAGGGAAACTGTTAAGGATACTGAGACATCACAGAAACCCTCAGAAGTTGGTTAGCCTCATAGAGAGCATGTACGAAGGGACAAGTTCCAGGGTAATAGATGGTGGCCAGCTCACTGACAGTTTTGACATCAAGACCGGTGTGAGACATGGATGTTTACTATCACCTTTCCTCTTTATCTGGGCAATCGACTGGCTGATGAAGGAAACCACCAGAGGACACAGAAACGGCATACAGTGGACCCCATGGACACAGTTGGACGATCTGGACTTTGCAGATGACTTGGCGCTTCTGCCACACAACCAGGAACAATGCAAGCAAAGACAACAATTTTAAACAAGCAAAGACAACAATTTTAAACAACCTATCAGAGTCTTTTGGATTGAAGATCCATCCCGGAAAGTCAAAAGTCCTAAGGATAGATGCACTACGAAAGGAGCAGGTCACAGTAGAGGGAAATGCATTAGAAGACGTCGAATCCTTCTGCTATCTTGGGATTATAATTGACAGAGAGGGGGGAGCAGGCGCTGAAATAAAGTCCCGCATTGGAAAGGGGCAGACAGCATTTATTTCTTTGTATAGGATTTGGAGGACCAAGGATATCTCACTACGGACAAAGCTGAGAATTTTCAACTCAAATGTAAAGTTAGTCTTGTTGTATGGATGTGAGACGTGGAACGCATCTCAGACGTGCATCAAGAGATCCAGGTTTTCTTGAACAGTGTCTGAGGAAGCTACTGAGGATCAGATGGACAGACAGGATCACCAACGAGGAAGTATTAAGAAGAACGAGACAGAGCCTAGTAAGAGAGGAGGTGGGGAGAAGGCGTTGGCGATGGATTAGACACACTTTCAGGAAGTCAAGCAGCTGCATAACTAGGAAAGTGCTAGATTGGAACACACAAGGTAAAAGATCAAGAGTAACACCACGTTGAACCAGGAGAAGAGTCACAGAAATGGATGTACAGAAAAGTGGGAAGACATGGGGGAAGACATGGAGTGACATTAAGCGACTAGCCCAGGATAGGGAAAGGTGGAAAGTGTTTGTTCGTGGCCTATATCCTGGTCCAGGGAGAGAAAGGCAATAATGGTGATGATGTGATTGTAAACCTGCGTATGTGTACCTCTCTCACTCTCTCTCTCTCTCTCTCTCTCTCTCTCTCTCTCGCTCTCTCTCTCTCTCTTTCTCTCTCTCTGTCTCTCTCTCTCTCTCTCTCTCTCTCTCTCTCTCTCTCTTTCTCTCTCTCTGTGTGTGCACGTGGTGAAACACCTAACCAATATGCCAGGATCTGGACAATAAAGATGAATCTTAATCTGAATCTTAAAAGAAGCCATTTCGCGCTGTGTACTCTTGGATTGCACGTTCTTGGATCAAGTCGGGCAATCCTTGCCGAAGGCTGTGTGCTGGCCTTGGCAATTTAGGCAGCAGGGATTCCTTGTATTCCTTCTGAGGATGCCCAGTCTTGCAACAGCGAGGTCACACGGCTGCACGTCGGCATCGCCACTGGCTATGGCCAAACTTCTGACACTGAAAGCAGCACATAGGGTCGCACGTCCAGGACCAAGTATGATGCCCGAACCGTGGCTGGAGGGTGGCCCCAATAAAAGTTAGAATAATCGTATTCACTTCAAGTGCGGTCTCCCCCCGTCAAATAGTAATCCGGAGAGCACACCCTCAAAATTAGCCATAATTTCCTCGTTGGAGCAGCCCTTCAGTTCATGGCTGCAGACCACGGCCTTCGTTTGTCATGTTGAGCTTCTGGTGTCGCTCGGATACACAAGGAACACCACTGACGGTCGTGATCTTTTCCAGTCCGGACAGTTCTTTATCCGATGCGCACTTGATGAGGAGTGCACCAGAGGACAGTTTCTGGAAATTCGTAGGAATGTATCCCAGAACCTGTCTTAGTGCATCTCCAGTCTTCAAAAAAGTTAAGATCTGTGATCTTTTTCTGCGCATAGGTGCTGCAGATGGTTAAGTACGGCTGCCGTGGAAGCTCCCTGGGAAGAGGAAGGGAAGAGGCAGCCGTAAAGGTATTTATTCCGTAGGGGTTGGTTTGCTCGGCTCGGCGAGCCAAGACTTTTTCATACGTTGGAGCTGGGGAAGGGTCTTTAACTTAATTGAAGACGGTTCCATGTGATTTGGTGATGTTTCGACTCAGGGGCTCCCAATCCGTCATCGGGCCCAACAAGGGGGCACATTGCTCTGATGACCAGAGCTGTGCCAGGGCTACCCCTCAGCTATACTCTCCATGAGAGTGTACAAGACCCTCCCGTCAAGATTGACCCAGGGACTGAAGGTGTTTCAGCTCCCAACCGATTGGATAGCATTGGCGTGCCACCCTCACGTCCTGGGAAAACCTGGGCCAAAGAGGTGTGTTGGCGAGGGACAGTCCGTAGACTGATCTCGCCTCAACCTCCAGGTACCTGGTTTCCCTCCGCACGGGTCGCACCTCATAGTCAACGAGGTGCCCACTCTGTGGGATGGGTGATTTTAGTTTTGCTTACATGAGGTAGGTGGAGGAAGAAGAGATAAAAGAAGTAAGAAAGAAAGAATGAGACGAGGAAGATATACCAAAGTAGGTATTGCATCCGGATCCCAGAGGGTTGGGGTCCGTGCCCGACAGTTCGTCATTGGAGGGGTTTCACCTCCTACAGACGGGATAGTGGGTCTATTTATATACCCACGACTAGGGGGGGGGGGGTCTACTTTCCCCAAGATGTCATTTCCATTCTACTTAATCCGAGCTATCATTTATATTCTGCTTTCGTTCAGTCGTCATTTCCATTTTTCTTTACCCGAGCTGTCATTTCCACGTTGTATTCCAGAGACCTATCATCATTTCTACTATCCCCAAACTGTCGTTTCCATTTTGCTGTCCCCGAGCATTTTTTTCTATTTTTCTTTTCAACAGCTGTCACTTCCATTCAGCTTTTCCAGAGCTGCCATTTCAATTCTGCTATCCCGAGCTGCCATTTTTATTCTACTTTATTGGAGCTGAAATTTCTGTTCTGCGTTCCCTGAGCTTTCCTTTCCATTTTACTTTCCCCGAGCTGTCATATCCATGTTGCATTCCCCGAGTTTTTATTTCCATTCTGAATTGCCTGAGCTGAGATTTCCATTCTCCTTTCCCCGTGCTTTCCTTTCCAATCTTTGTAAAAATCTATATCTCCAGCTGAAGAAAATAGGGAGCATTAGAAAACATCTATCTGTTGGTGTCACCAAAACTTTAATAACATCACTTATATTGTCAAGGATTGATTATTGCAATTCCTTACTGGCTGGTGTACCTGATGAACAGTTACAACAACTACAAAGAGTACAAAATATTGCTGCCAAAATAATTACTAAAAAACTAAAGCATGATCATGTGACTCCTATTTTAAAAGCATTATACTGGCTCCCAGTGAAAGAGCGTATCATATATAAAATCTGTTTAACTTGCTACAAGTGCTTAAATGATTTATCACCGGACTATCTAAAACAGCTTTTAACACCCTATGTGCCTCCTAGAACGCTCAGATCATCTAGTGACAAAACAACCCTTGTTAAGCCTAAAATAAATTTCAAATCATATGGCCAACGCTCCTTTTCATATTTTGCCCCACTTGTTTGGAATAGGCTTCCAAAAACTATCAGAGAAGCAGAAAATCTAGACATTTTTAAGAAGAAACTAAAATCATTTCTATTTTCATCATATTTCGATTAGACAGAATGCATCCAAGCTGTAGATCGTTGTGAGTTTGTATGTGCGTATGTGCATATGTATGTATGTGTGTATGTGAGTATGTATATGTGTGTGGTGCGTGCGTGAGTGAATATGTGTTTGCATGAGTATGTAACACTATGTATCCTTAAAATTGATTTGTAAATCCATTTTATGTATCATGTTAAGCGCATAGAGCATTGCATAAGTGGATATGCGCTATATAAATGCAATCCATTATTATTATTATTATGCTTTCCCTGATGTATCCTTTCTATTCATTTTTCCTCGAGCTGTTATTTCCATTCTGCGTTCCTCAAGCTGTCATTTCAAATCTGTAGTCGTAGTAGTAGTAGTAGTAGTAGTAGTAGTAGTAGTAGTAGTAGTAGTAGTAGTAGTAGTAGTAGTAGTAGTAGTAGTAGTAGTAGAAGTAGAAGTAGTAGTAGTAGTAGTAGTAGTAGTAGTAGTAGTAGTAGTGGTAGTAGTAGTAGCAGTAGTAGTACTAGTAGTAGAAGCAGTAGTAACAGTAGTAGTAGTAGTAGTAGTAGTAGTAGTAGTAGTAGTAGTAGTAGTAGTAGTAGTAGTAGTAGTAGTAGTAGTAGTAGTAGTAGTAGTAGTAGTAGTAGTAGTAGTAGTAGTAGTAGTAGTATTTATCTCTCAGTGCTGAGAGATTGGTTCCTGGGGGGGGGGGGGTAGAGAGCAATATAAAAATAGATAATAATAATGATGATGATGGTAATAATAATAATAATAAGAAGAAGAAGAATAAGAATAAAAATATAAATAATAATAATAGTAATAATAATGACTAATAATAATAATAATAATAATAATAATAAACAATAATAATAACAATAACTACATTAGTAATAAGTGACATGTGTATACACTCAACCCCGACCAAAGTACCCAGGCTCTGAGTGCTTTACAGTACAATACAATAGTAACATAAAACGTTGTGTTCTGAACATAAGAAAATCTCTATAAATATTGATCCCATTAATTTAAAAACAGAAAAGACTTCAGCTGACATTTGAATGAATCAAAGGGTTTGATCTCTCTTAAACTACTTGCAGAGCATTCCAGATCTTTGGGCCTTCAAATGCCCTTTCCCAATGTTTTAAGTTCCATGGATGGTAGAAAACATTTCTTTTTGTCAGCTGTTGACCTTACGCTGCGAGTTGGAGGGCGCACTCTCAACAGATTTGACAAATATATGATGGTACATTATCATTCTAGCATCTTTGACATAGAGTACCAACTTGTGACATTATTCTTTTCTAAAAAAGGAAACCAGTGCTGTACCCGTAAAAGACGTGTAGATCTAGCAGAGTCTCGCTTTCTTTTCCGCAAAATTAAAAGTACAGCGTTGATTTGGACAATCTGAAGTCTTTTCACCGACTCCAGTGAGATTCCAGGTAACAAGGAGTTACAATAATCAAGTCTTGAAAACTAAGCTAGATGCTATTAACTGCCATTTTAAAGTTTGTTTCAGAAGTCCCGGCTATGCATTTCAGTTCTTATTTATTTAACTTTGTTGTGGGAGGTTCACAAGTGCGGGTGCGCTGGTGTGGTTTGCTCCTTCCTTCCTTCCTTTCAAACACCTATCGTCTTTTCCTACTCCTTTTTTGTGTTTGTTATCTCATTAAACTCCTCTAATGGCACTTATTTTACCTAATGGCGTTGTAAGTGCCGTAAACGACTTACTAAAACTAAAACAAACTTTGTTAACGGCCGGTTTCAATCTTCTAATGCAAGGCTCACGTTGTCCCCCCCCCCCCCACCTGAGGCACCTCTCTGTTCCTGTGAGTACCCGGAGAGACTAACAGAGCAAACAATAATAATTATGGCCTCAGAAAAACCCAGCACAGCTTCCTCGTGAGAGGGCAAATGTTGCTATTATGACGTTTACAGGCCAAACACTTTCCTTTACTTGCTTATTTACTTAACCTTTGGTGACCCGGTACAAAATCTTCTTGTGTGTCTCCTTTTTGAACTTAATAAGTGCACTCAGTGACAGCTTGCAGAACATCGGAGACGTTTTTTTCCCCCCAAAAGCGACTGTTCTAATCGTCTCATTCGAAATATCTACAATAACTTAACAACCCCTCCCCCTTCCAAAAAAACCCCCACACAAAAAACCCCGAAAAACCCCAACCTCTCAGTGTCCAGAGTGAGACAATTTTGACATACCAATTAAGAATAAACATAGGATGTGTTACAAACTGGCAATTACAAGCTCTTAAAAGATGATACATTGCACGGGAAGTACAATTATTTAATTGCTGTCTTGTTAACTAAAACCGCAATGCCGATACATTTGTGCAATTATTGCCTCTGGGAGAGCGCAGATTCTCAAGTAATTTTCTCCCCTCACTTTCCGGAACTTCTCCGTGTTCTAGAATTGGCAAAACAAACACAGATTGGACAATTTGCGTGGGAGAGACTGACATTCTGTTCTAAGCAAAGGCTTTCTTTTTATTTGCTTAGTCTAAAACAAATAGATAAAACAGTTCATTCCCGGTTGCTTGTCAACATTACAAGTATTTCCTCCTATATAAAAGTCCTCGTTCTGTTATCCATACGCGTGTGGTGGAAAGATTAACTGAAAACGTACAAAATTATCCATCACTCTGTGTTGTCTAGCTGTATGCTGTCAGTCTTTGGCAAAAAGTGTACAGCATCAGCGTAATTTCAGTTTGTCTGAAAATATAAGCACACAGACACAATTATTAACTTCCAGCTTTAGAAAAAAATACCAAGATAGTTTCGATCATCGATCGTAATAATCCACTCATAGACGCACCAGCCAAGTATGTCTAGGCGCTGTTTTAGTAAAGATAGTCACGAGTAGCTGAAAGTAGGGGTAGTAAAGAAGTAACACCTGCTTGACGTGTACAGTGTCAGGTCACTCTGAGATTTGAAAAAAAAATACAAGCACATCGACTCAACAACAGTCAGTCGTTGGTAAGAATTGTAAAGCATTAACTAACTCTGAGCATGTATGTAGACACAGTTATACACGTCTAACGCTGGAGAAAATTATCAGATTGTTACGAGTAGCTGAAAGCAGGGTGGTAAAGAAGTAAGACCTAGACGTCTACTAGTCGAGCACAGTGTGAGCTTTCTCTGAGTTTTGATAAAATAGAAACACACTAACCCAACTAGAGTCGAAACGGTTTTTGGCAAGAAGTTTTGAGAAAATAGACGCACATCAACGCTACTACCGTCATCTTGTCAGTGTTGGAAAGAGCAAGATAGTTAGAAACATTGCAGAAGGAATAGCAAGGAATTTGGATATATCAGTGGCACCCTCCAACCACCCCAACTTACTCCTAGTTTTCAGAAAATAGACGTACTCAGACACAATAACAGTTGTATTTTGTTGATAAACAACCCACCCCCCCTAAAAAAACCCACCAAAAAACGATAAAAAAACAACCCAACAACAAACAATAAAAACAAGATTGTTACGAGTAGATGAAAGTAAGGGCAGTAAAGACATTTTAAGACCTACCAGTGGCGCTCCCAGACCACCATTAACTTACTCCCACGGAAACAGTTTGGAAAGAGACATTTTGGAAAAAGAGCACCCAGCAATGTGCACCTCAAATGTCTGCATCACTACATCTACTGGTCAAAGGAACCTCTTGACTTTCTCTTTAGATGAGAGCGAAACTGGGCTAATGACGACGTCACCAATGACCACACAGTTTGTTCCGCTAGCCAGTGACGAGGAGGCTGCCATGTTCAATCTGGTCAACTTCGCCATTCTATGTGGTCTGCTCAGTCCCTTCGGCGTCATCACCAACGTTATCAACATTGTGGTCTTTGTGAAGCTAGGGTTCCACGACAGCATGAACATTAGCCTCTTGGGTGAGATCATCTTCTTTCTCATCTTCGATCCCATAAACCTCCTGGATCGTAGGGGCGCTGTATTACAGAGAACCTCGTCAGGTGCCTCCCCTTTTTACATTTTTTTTTGCGAGCGCCTGAGTTTGGGTGAAGGATTTCCCTGTCCACTCCGCAGTGTAGTCAGTCCACCTCTTTGTTTGCCTTCCTCTCCTTCTCTTCCCTTGCACAGTTCCTTTAAGAATGGTCTTGGATATGCTACATTGTCTTGCTGCATGACCATACTAATTCATTTTTCTTCGCTTCACAGTAGACAGCAAGTCTAAAATTAAATAATTTCTCATGATGGGTGAGATGACCAGGCCATAAATAACGTACTTATAATATTATAATCATTTAGTGAGAAGACCAAACGAGATATAAATAGAATTTACACGATCCAAATACATGGGATTGAGAGCTGGGATGTAGGAAAAATGACGTAGCGTGAGATTGCTAGATTGCAGTAAGCTAGTTCACACATTAGTTCAAACACCTGCATTTCTAAGAACGATCTCCCCCCACCCCACCCTTTTCCCTCTCTGTCTCTGACTCTTTCACTGTCTGTCTTTCATTTTTCTGTCTTCTGTCTGTCCTTGTCTCTCTTTCTGTCTTTCTTTCTCTTTTCCTCTTTTCCTTTTCTCCCTCCATTTCTCTATTTCTGTCTGCCTCTCTGTTTGTGTATATATATAT
>NW_004798676.1:68498-73266 GCF_000002075.1 Aplysia californica | reverse complement strand
TTTTCTCCTTCTCTCTCTCTCTCTTTCTCTCTCTCTCTCTCTCTCTCTTTCTCTCTCTTTTTCTCTCTCTCTCTCTCTCTCTCTGTCTCTTCAGTCTCTCATTCTTTTCTCTAAAAATGCAGAAACACACACACACACAGAATGAGAGAGAGAGAGAGAAAAAGAGAGAGAAAGAGAGAGAGAAAGAGAGAGAGAGTGATAGAGAGAGAGAGAGAGAAAGAGAGAAAGAGAGAGAGAGAGAGAGATACAGAGAGAGAAATAAAGAGAGAGGATAATCCCTTTTGACCAGTAACTACAAGGTTTCTTTTGGACTCATAGTGTTCGGCAATTTCTTGCTTCAGTTTTGGAATCTATATTTCCCGTTACCTCTACCGTTCGTCAAAAATTTGCCATTCAAAAAACCAACTGTATATTTGTTGTCCCCTGCTCATCACTGGGAAGTGAAATTAGAACTTCAAATGGAAGAAAATATTATGGTTTATTATCGTTTTGCAGCTGTTTTATAAGTTCCTGTCCAGAAAGTGAAACTCGTGACTACAACTTGGCACTTTCACTCGTAGGATAAGCATGATCTACCAATACAACTCACGTAATAATTTTTTCTTCCCTGTCTGTTTCTTTAATCAATGCACTCCTTCAAAGCATACTGGAAAACATTCATAGCGTGTAAATAATTCCCCCCCCCCCCTCTTTTTACCCTCATTTTGAGACAGTTCAGACTTGAATTCGATGCCGCTGATAAGTGTAATCGTTCCTTTGCCCGTTTATCTGGATATGTAAAAATTTAATACCTGTTTTATCAAAGTTATGTGGATATGTCAAAATCTTATAGTTTAATAAAAGAGTTGTCTGGATATGTTAACATCTTATCATTTGTTTATCCAAGTTCTTTATTCTAGACATGTGTAACTCATTCATTTTTTTCTTTCCCCAGGCCTGGCAGTGTCTGACATGGTGTCCCTGGTGTCCATGGTGTTCGTCAGTCTCTGTTTCAACCCGCTCTTCGTCAACGCCGGCCTGCCCTTTGACCCCATGAGCGTCCAGTACATGGTGGGGGGCGGGGTCCATGTCTGTTTTGCCAGGTGGGTTATGAGTATCCGAAGATATGCAACACGTAGGCCTAAGTCGTAGCATAAACACACACACACACACACACACACACACACACACACACATACACACACACACACACACACACAATATCGTTCACTTGCCCCAGACATTCCCCTGCAAAACGACGTCTTCCCACCTCCAACCAATTAGAGTTTTCTGTCACTAATATAGAGTCTAGATCTTGTTTTTGTAAGTGTTTTACGGCGCTCTCAACTGCATAAGGTCATATGAGCGAGCGGGACACACTAAACTTTTTCAGTTGGTAGGAAATTTTGAATTTTGCCCGGGTGGCGGCCGAAGCCTACTCTTATCGATTTTTAGACCACCAAGGGATCTTTAACATGCGCAACTTGCACACGGGCACTCCGAGATTTTTTACCGTTGTCCGAGAAGGCAAGGTGTAGATCTTTCCTACCAGTAGATCAGGGGTGCGGCTGAAAGACAGCAGTAAGAAGGAGCCAAAGAGTGGCAGTAGAAAGGCTGCAGAAAGAGTCAGGAGCCCAGAGGAAGGGGCAAAGGAGGTGAGGGGGTGGGGGTAGAAAGAGGAGACGAAAGCAGACGACAGAACTTTGGTAGAGAGCAGGAAAGGAGGCGCAAGGAGACAATTTTAGCGAAGAAAATGTTTCGGTCGCTACCCGGATTCGAACACGGGACATTTGAATAAGAGGCCAACACCTTAACCTCTAGGACTTGAGAGCCCCCAATTTAGATCTAAATTATAATCACGGTGTCCAATAGGATCACCTGCTTATAATGACCACTTTCCCATCGACAATGGGTGGCCGTCTTGAGCAATTTAGGCTGGATCTTTTTAAACAGTCAATTGAATAGGGATTTGGAGAGTGGGGGTGTACGTGTAAATATCTGTGTCAATGGCCATTTTGGACAGGTTTGATTGTATTGGATAATTTCGGCCATTTTTTTACAGTCAATGGGAAAGTGACTTGGGGAGAGTAAATCTCTCTGTCAGTCTGCTCGTGGTGTTGCATTCTGATCGACCTCTCCACAGAATCACAAGCCTGATCACCGCTTTCATCACGTTCGAGAGATGCTTGTGTATTGCCATGCCTCTCAAGGTCAAGCTGATCATCACCCCCACAAGAACCAAGCTCATCATCTTCTCTATCTTCGCTGTCATGTTCGTCGTCTTCTCACCTTTCTACTTCGTCAACAAACTCACCTGGGAGCTCGACGCCGACCGGAATGCTACAATCCTCACACACACGTATACAGACGATAGAGTAATTGTGGAAACGGTCACGTTTTTAATCCACGGTGTCATTTTCTCTGTTTTTTGTTTTGTGCTGGTCATTTTTTGTACCGCAATTCTCGTGGTCAAACTCAACAGCAAAACAAAATGGCGGGAAGCCACTGCTGCCAAGGGCGGTAATGCACCGGAAGGAGTAGGGGTGAAGGAGAAAAGGGTCGCAAAAATGGTGATCTTCATCTCATCCATTTTCATCGTCTGCTTTTTCCCTGCAACGGCAATACTTCTGGCTTTGGCGCTCGTACCAGAATTGGCTTTAGGTGGGAAATATGAAAATATGTGGTTCATCGTATGGTCTGTTTCCTGTGTAATGGAAATTGTCAATTCCAGCGTGAACATTTTTGTGTACCTGCAAATGAGTTCGAAATTCAGATCTGTGTTTATGAAAACTTTCCTGAACAGGGAAGAAAAATAAGTCAGTCTCAGTTCTCGGTGAGTCGATGTAATGCCAGTCGCCATGAGTTTCAACGACCTTGCAGGAAATAACTTTATATACAATCAGTAAGTTTCCTTGGAAATTTGGTCTTATTTTAGTTCTGAGGCGAATGGGGGATGGGAGGTGCGGGAAAAGAGAGGTGGGAAGGAGGAGGGAGGGAGGGGTGAATTTTGATTATGGTTTTGGGCGTGAGACAATAAATGTGAGGCAGCGTGGTGGAATCAGGTTCTCGTCAGGTTTTGGGTAGGTAGAGTTATTGGTATCATCTTAAAGCATAATCACTTGTCTTTAATGGATGAAAAAAAATATACATTTATCTTGAATAGAAGTCGAGATATTTGCGAAAGAAGGAAGTGGGGTCACCTGTTTTCAGATGTAAAATTAGTGAGAAAACGGCCGCCAAAGATTTGTTATTTCCTTAGCTTAAGAGTCCATGGTAACTGAAAATTTACACTTTTGAGACTTTAATCAACGCTTTTCTGAAAAATCCACACAGAAATTAGTTTTTTAATGGGCATAAAAGGTATTGAGCAAAAAAACAACAAAAAATTGAATAAAATTCATAAACCCTCGGAAAAATGCAAGTTTCTTCACTTTGATTATTTTGACGAGAGCCTGATTCCACCACGCTGCCTCACAAATGTTTAGGATGTAAGTATACAGTTTAGCACGCACATAGCAAAATCGGCGGCACGCGGAAATCTTTTTGTTACGTACGAATTTCGCTATGTTTAATGTATGAGAACAACTTCGGAGCCTGAAAATCTGTTCGTTATGAACGTGTTTCGCTATGTGCGTGTACGCAATATGCCTACTGGACTGTTTAGTTTTGAAAAAGGGATCTTTAGCATGAACACTTTTTCCAAACATTTGTCTAAAGAAATGTTCAACCTTACAAGTCTTGGTTTTAACTTAAGAGACCCTTGGAATGTTGCAACAGTGAACGTTCAATTTAACTGCTACCTTAGAATTGCAAAGTTCTATCTGACACTTTTCGGCCGTTTTGAGTTACTCAGACTATGAAGTCAGAAAAGAAATAACGTTTTACCTGTTCTATCAAATCGTAAGATTATTGGTGGTCATTAAAAAAGATGTTCAAACATTGCATTCGAAAAAGCTTGACGTGTTGTGAAACTCATAGTTTTTAAAGTCAAATTTTACTGAACAAGGTGCTGAACAGATGGAACTTTGTAATGCTAGGGTAGCGAGATAGTGTCGAGTTTCAGACTTTCTTTCTTTTTTTGTCCATTGTCCCATGCAATTGAGTTGGTTGTATTGATTTTAAAACGTTTAAGATTGGTCAATTCTACCTTCAGAAATATATAGCCGCCCAGTACCAAAAGCTGGTAAAGAAAAACTGTGTAAAAATACCTTGAAAAACAATTCATATACTAAAAATTTTAAACTGTACTGTTTCTAATAAACTATTTTTTTCTTCCTCATGCACACCCTTCGTGTCCCACTGCTTCTTTTTGGTGGCTTCTGTCTGTTTCTTTGATGGTGTTGTAGTTGCTAGTAGCCATTAGAGCTGGGCGAAGAATCGATTCCGGCACACCGATTCCCACAATTAATGCTACGGAAGAAAAGTTCCGACTCTTTTTTACGTAAACCATCGGTTACCAGTTACTTTAATCGTTGAAATCTTTTCTTTAAAAAAAAAAATTTTGATAAATAAAAGTTGATGCTTCGTAGTGTTCCGAAATCAAGGTTATCCTAAATCCTGAAAATGTTCGGAGCTAACCAGGTAGCCACCAGAAGAAATCACATCATTAAAAAGTAGATAATTGGGTTCGGAGTAGATTCCTACAACTCCTAGCTTTCAATAATCGGGAACCTAGCCGCCCAGCCCTAGTAGCCATGCCGAGTAAATGCTATTATTGAGCAGTCTCTTCTCCTCCTCCCTGCTCATCTCTTCTTGTTCATCTCTTATCCCCCCACCCCACCCACCCCCC
>NW_004798676.1:64466-67154 GCF_000002075.1 Aplysia californica | reverse complement strand
CCTCTTCATGATTCATTGTTATAGAAGAAAACCTGTGGGGAAGATGGCAAAATGTGTTTGTTTCTTCATTTACCCAGACTCAGACTTCATATGTTGCTGTTTAAAAATATCCAAAGCAAAGCTGTGAGCTCTTTTAGCTCTGTTATTACTGTGCTCGGCTATGATATGTGTAACCATAGCTTGAATCCCCAATATGGTGTAGCAGTTTGGCACTTCGATGTTGCAAGCACGCATATTGACAGTTTTGTACAGATAAAAGAAAGCAGAAAGAAAGAAAAGGAGAGATTGGAAATAAGTTATTCGAAACACGTAGAACCAATAGTAGAAAAAAACACAACAACAAACAAAAGCCCCAAAAAAACCTAAAATATTTATAATGTTCTGTGTTTATTCATAAGGTCCCTACATAACAAACGTCTTAAAAAATCAGCTTTATGTCGTTGGTACTTGTGTATATCTTTGTATGTGTTTTTATTGTCATGGGTGTATATCTAGAGTCTCTCTCTCTTTCTCTCTATTTCTCTCTCTCTCTCTCTCTCTGTCTCTCTCTCCCTCTCTGTGTGTCTCTCTGTGTGTCTCTCTCTCCTATTCTGTTACGACCCTTATAATAATCTGAGAATCTGTCAGATTGCCACAAATGACTTTTGCTTCATAAACAACAAAAAATATGATAATAATAATAAAGGCATACACTAAATCATTATAATTAAAATAGATTTCATTTACATAGCACTTCACACCATTCGAGCATAACCTCTGGGCGCTTTCCATCGATGGCATTATCATCACTGAGCATAACACTTCATTCACACAAGATCAAACATTTCAAACTAACAAAAAAACCAGTTCAACCACACAAAGAAGAGCATTCTCAACCATACATTGATTATATTAATATATACGAAGGGACAGCTGTGAAAAAACGAGACATAATATCAGCACCTACTACCATACTGTTAAACACATGAGTCTTGAGCAATCGCTTAAACGTATTAAGATAAGTTATTTCCCTGGCATCCTGGGGCAAGGAGGTTCAAATAATAGAAACTCCTCTCACCAAAAGACCCCAATCTTCATTCTAGGGGGCTCTGAATTGTGTTGAGTCTGTGGATGCCTGTAGCTGATGGGATGGATTATACCGTGTTGAAAGCTCAATCAGTTAATCTCATGATGGAGAATTATAGATGGTAGAAACTTTATATTATGTTCTTTTATCAACCCGCTAGCAAGTGCAGAGCTTCTAACATTGTTCATGCAGGATCTTTCTTCTTTTTCTTTAGTACAGTGCAGTGTTATTTTGGACCACTTCCAATGTTCTCATTCTCTTACATGAGATATCAGACCAGGCAGAAAAGAATTCCAATAGTCAGGTTTTGACAAGATAGGAAAGACAGACAACACGCATGCAATATCAATTGAAATAAAGTGCCTTATCTTACTGATTCCTCTGAGATCAAGGTACATACATCGACTGATATTCACATGATTGACTTGGTTGTCCATAAACATGTCTGAAACTCAATAGATAGCAGGGCTCTTGGTCTTGCTGGAAAAGGATATTTTACGTGTGTTCTTGTATTTTCAATTTCTAATTGGCTTCTTTTAACATCGTTAATATTTTTTGAATTCCCTAATACTGTGGTTTCCGTTTTGTCTTTATTCAGCATTGGGTTTTTTCACACACCCATTCTTTCACTTTTCAATGCATTTCTACACTGTTTCTTGTTTGTAAAAATGTTTTACGGCGCTCACAACTGCATAAGATCACATGAGCGTGCTGGACAAATTAAGCAATTTCAACTTTGTAGTTGTGGAAATTTTTGAGTGGTGGGCGAGGCCTCCTCTTATCGATTATAGGTCCACCAAGGTATCTTTAACGTGCGCAGCTTGCACATGGGCACTTCAAGATTTTTTTTGCCCTCGTCCGAGAAGGCTAGATGTATATCTTATCTACCGTAAGATCAGAGATGTGGCTGAAAGACAGCTATAAGAATGGAGCCAATGAATGGCAGTAGAAAGGCTGCAGAAAGAGTCAGGAGCCCAGAGGAGAGGGTAAAGAGGGGGGGGGGGGGGGGGGGGGGGGGGGGGGGGCAGAGAAAAAGTGGCGACAAAAGCAGACGACAGAATATGGTTATAGAGCTGGAAATGAGGTGAAATGAGAACATTTTAGAGAAGAAACTTTTAGGCTGCTGTCAGTTTTTGAACCCCGGACCTATTGAATGAGAGGCGAACACCGTAACCTGTAGACCACCAGAGCCCCTACTCTTTCTATGAATTCATCGGTGCCGCATGGATGAAAAGGGACATCAGTGTAAAGAGGCAGCTGAGTTGATACTTTTGTATTTCAACAGCAAGTGGTTGAGTCTCTGTGAATAGTACCGTACTCACCCTTCGCACGCGAGGGACACGTTTGTGTGGTGTAGTGGTAAGGTACTTTGCCGTCACATGCAGAAGATACGAGTTTGATTCCATTTAGGAAAGTTATTTTTTTTTTAGTTTGTATGTTTGTTTTTCATTGCTTTTTATTCTCTTTTAAAAACTTTAAACGAATAACTTCCACCCGTCTGTTCACTTGGACGTTGATTCCTCTCAAATGAGAAATGTTTACCCAAGGCGATTAGAATGTTATTCAATTTTTAAAAAATGAATATCAACCCCTACCTGCACCTCCCCTCTACCCTTCCTTGA
>NW_004798676.1:62177-64338 GCF_000002075.1 Aplysia californica | reverse complement strand
CCCCCCTTCCACAAACACAGTTTCGTTTTTCCCTCCCTGTGGAATAAACAATCCGAAGGCATTTTATTTTTACAGATCTGATGTGTGCAACAACAAAGGAAGACACACGCACACTTTTAGTTGTAAGGAACTAGGGTATTGTTAAAAAAGGGGGCATGGTGTTCAATTAAGACCCCTGGCGTTATGAGGATTTCTTATCCTGTATATATTACTTACACTCAGGTCATCGCAGCGTCGGCGGTGTAGCGGGTAGGTACCTCGACGTCGCACGCAGATGACATGGGTTCGATTCCTGCATGGGGAGAATTGTTATCCAGTGTCTCTTTCTTTCTGTTGTTTCCTTTTAATCTTTATAGGCGGTGGCAAGCAGGGTCAAAGCCCGCCCCCTAAATGATATAAATTGTGTCGATACAGGCACAAAAACATCAACATTTTAAAAAGCAAACAAAATAATCCAAATTGAAGTAGAAACACTTTGTCAATTCGTCAACACATTGATCAGATTGATCTCGTTTGTCTCACTTTCTGTTGAAAATTTCTAGACTATCTACGTAAAAAAACGCGCTTTTAGGAATTTGAACCAATAACACTCACAATGCAGCCCATCACCTGACAAGAGATTGTTTTCTTCCATTTCTCATAAAATCAATTATGATTTGTCAAGAGTTGAAAATGTCCCGTAATTTGAGAACTACACAAAAAGGAAAGTTTTAGATTCCTTGGTTTTGAGGCTTTTGTTTAATTATGTCGTGATCAACTTGATTGAAATATTATATTTCTATGTTATTTCAATAAACGTGACGGTGAACACCGCTTTGACTCGACTCACCTGTAAGGTGTTGCGAAAAGGTGAATTCCAGGTAACAACAAAGAAATGATTCATGTTTATAGGGCAGTAGAAGAGCAGCAGCAGAACAAGGACGAGGACAAGCCAATACTGATGTATGCACAAAATGGCAGGCAGCAAGGAACATCCGGGTTTGCAGGAAACATTCCTCGGAATTCTCAGTACAAAAAGCAGAGATAAACACGTGAGTATGAGACAAGGTTGAGGGGCGATCCAGATCACAATCTCGGTGATGTACAGAGTCAGAGGGAAGGATTGAGGAGACATGGCGGGTTGGAAAAGGTGTCCGGAATCAGTTGTGTTTGTGTTTCCTGGAACGAAATAATAATATACGTCGGTGCTTCCAGGAACAAACCAGTCTGTCTTGGCTTCCAGGAACAGAAAGGTATGCTCGTTTTACCAGGGACAAATAAATAATATGTTTTTCCCCAAGAAACAAAATGATAGCTAAAATTTTGAAATCAGGAGCAAAATTATATAGTTTTGAATCAAGGAACAAAACAATGATCTGATTTTAAATACAGGAACAAAATAATGCTATAATTTTGAACCCAGGAACAAAATAATGATATTGTTTTCAATTCACACAGAAAAGAGAAGAACCTATAGCTTAGTGTTAAGCCAGGTGTGTCACTGAACGTTGTCTTGTCAAGGTTGAAGATATCAAAGTAGTTCTGAAGATACTTTCAACTATAGTCAAAGTTTTAGAGTTTTTACTCCGCCATCAATGCAATTTACATTGCTTGATTAAGAGATGAACTGCTTCTCTCCTGTGTGAAAACGTATAAAGACGACGGTGGAAAACCAACCGAAGTTACATTTTCAATTTAGTTTGAGCAAGTGTTATACGTTATTGGCAACCGGGCGATGATGCTAGTTATGTCCGTCCGGCCACAGAGCTGGCTGAATGAAGGGTTCGTCAACTGGTCAGTGAAGACAAGGAAGAACCTGGGGCGTCGAGTCAGAACGGTTGTGTTACCGTGTGGTATACATGCTGGAAAAAGACCTGGAAGTGCTCAGTTTGTGTTTTAAAAAATATGTTTAACGCCTTTCTAGAAATAAAAAGAAAAGGGTTTTCCTGTGGCGAACACAACATAGCACTGTGGGGTTTCAAGAGAAAACGAACGTAAAGGATCAAGTCTTTGCGACCAGGTTGTACGCTCAAACCTTCACGGCATTATCTCTGTGACTGATTAAATCAGAACAAGACTGCTGTGGATGTTGTAGCTTTGAGAGTTAATAATGACAATAATGATAGTAATAATAATAATGATAATAATAATAATAATAATAATAATAATAATAATAATAATT
>NW_004798676.1:52574-59911 GCF_000002075.1 Aplysia californica | reverse complement strand
ATATATATATATATATTTCTCAACAGGAAGTCAATGCAGTGTCCGTAAAAGAGGTGTAACTGAGTCTCGCTTTCTTTTCCGTAAAATTAAACGTGCAGCATTGTCTTGGACAATTTGAAGTCTTTTCACTTTCTCCCGTGAGATTCCCGATAGCAAGGAGTTACAATTTTCGAGTCTTGACAAAACTAAGCTAGATGCTATTACCTGTCATTTTAAGGTGTGTTTCAGAGGTCACGAGTGTGCATTTCAGTTCTTATTCGTAAAACTTTGTTGCGGGTGGTTCGCAAGTGCGAGTGCTGTGGTGTAGTTTGCTAATTCCTTCCTATCAAACATCTATGGTCTTTATATCTCCTCCACTTTCTTGTGTTTGTTGCTTTCATATAACACGTCTAATCTAGGGCGCCTAAAACACCTAATCGTGTTGCAAGTGCTGTAAAACACCTACTACAACTAACACAAACTTTGCTAACGGTTCTTTTCAATCTTCTCGAGCTAGACTCACGTTGATTTTTCCCTCAACCTCTCTGTTCCTGTGAGTTCACGGACAGACTAACACAGCGAAACAATGACACAGCCTCGGACAAACCCAGCACAGCTTCCTCGTGAGAGGGCAAATGTTGCTATTATGACGTTTAGTGGCCAAACATTTTCTTTTACTTGCTTATTTACTTAACCTTTCGTGACCCGGTACAAAATGTTCTTGAGTGTCTCCTTTTCGATCTTTATAGGTGCACTCAGTGACAGCTTGCAGAACATCGGTTATTTTTCATCACCAACAAAGCGATTGATCTAATCATCTCTGTTGCACTATTCAGTTTAAAAACAAAACAAAATAAAATAAAACCAAACCAAATAAGAAAAAATCCCAAAACCATCAGTGTTCAGAGTAAAATATTGTTGACATACAAATAGAGAATAAACCTTTACATAGGATGCATTACAAATTGACAATTACAAACTTGCAAATGGTGCTACATTGCACCGAAAGTAAAATTATTTGATTGCTTTCGTGTTGACTAAAACCACAAAGCCGATAAAATTATAGCAATTATTGCCCCGAGAGAGCTCATATTCTCAAGCACTTTTCTGCATTCATGTTCCAGAACTTCACCGTGTTCTAGAAAGGACCAAACAAACACAGGGGGAACATTTGCGTGGTAGAGACTGACATTCTGTTCTTAGCACACGTTTTCTTTTTATTGGATCAGTCTAAAACAAATAGATAAAACAGTTTATACCGGATCATTTGCTGATTGTCTGTCAACATCGCAAGTATTTCCTCCTCTATAAAAGTCCTCGTTCTGTTATCCATGAGCGTGTGTTCGTAAGATTAACCCAACACGTAGAATATTATTCTATCAGTCAATGTTGTTTAGCTGTGTACTGCCGGCTTTTGTCAAAAAGTGTACAGCGTCAGCGTGCTCGGAGTTTTCTGAAAATATAAGAACATAGACACAATAGTAAACTTCTAGCGCTTTAAAAAAAACATCAAGATAGATCTGAGTACCTGAATGTAAGGATAGTAAAAAAAAAAGACTCACTCTGAGTTTTGAGTAAGCAGACGCACATCAACGCAAGAACAATCGTCTATTGTTGGAAAGGGCAAGCTGTCTCGAAGCACTATTGGAAGAATAGCAAAGAAATTGGACCTATCAACCACCTAAAACTTTCTCCGAGTTTTGAGAAAAATAAAGCATATAGACACAATCAAACACTCGTCTTGTATTGACAAAATAACAACAACAATAACAAACAAAACAAGCAAACAACAAAAACAAACAGACAAATACAAAAAAACCAAGATTGTTAGAAGTAGCTGAAAGTAGCGGTGGTGAAGAAGTAAGACCTACAAAAAGTGTACAGGGTCAGCTCACTCTAAGTTATATAAAATTATAACCACATAGACGCAATAATAAACTTCTAGCGTTGGAAAAAAAAGAATAACCAATTTCCTTTGGAGAAGCTGAAAGTAGGAGGTGGTAAAGATAAAATTCCTACAAGAAGTGTAGAGTGTCAGCTGACTCTCAGTTGTGAGAACATTGAACCACAACAACGCAGCAACAGCGGTTTTGTGGTGGAAAACGCAAAGTTGTCAAAAGCATTATAGGAGGCACTTAAAAAAAGTTGGACCTATCAGTGGCGCCCTCTAACCACCCTCAACTTTCTTCCACTTTTGAGAGAATAGAAGCACGCCAATAGAAATACAGCAGTCTTGTGTTGAAAAAAACAACACCTCACCAACAAAAACCAACGAATAAATACAACCCACCCCACCCCAAGATAGTTATGAGTACCTGGAAGTAGGGGTAGTACAGACGTAACCATTGCCAGTGGCGCTCTCCAGCCACCAACAACTAACTCCTAAAAAAGCCAGTTTGGAAAGAGTCATTTTGGGACAAACCAAAAAAACAAACAGCAATGTGCACCTCAAATGTCTGCATGACGCCATTTACTGGTGGAAGGAACCTCATGACTTTCTCTCTGGATGACAGCGGAGCCGGGCTAAGGACGACACAAAGGACCACACAGTTTGTCCCAGTCGCCAGTGACGAGGTGACGAACATGTTCAAGCTGGTCAACTTCGTCATTCTGTGTGGTCTGCTCAGTCCCTTCGGCCTCATCTCCAACGTCATCAACATCGTGGTCTTTGTGAAGCTAGGGTTCCACGACAGCATGAACATTAGTCTCATGGGTGAGATCTCAGACCGTAGATTCCTTTTTTATAACCATTGGGTGATGGTGAGATGACCAGACCAGAAATAGATAAAATGCACACAAACCAAATGCATGGGCTTGACAGCTGGATTATAGGAGAACATATGTAGTGTGAATAAAAGAACGCAGAAAGCCCATTCACACTTTGATTTAAACTTGCATCCCCCCCCCCTCTCTCTCTCTTTCTTTTCCCCTTTCTTTTTCTTTTTTTCTCATTCCCTCACTCTCTTAAAACGGAAACACACTCAAACACACATAAACACACATTTACATACACATGCACACACACACACACACACACACACACACACACACACACACACACACACACACACACACGCACATGCATACAGAGAGTGAGAGAGATAGATAGATAGAGGGTGGGAGAGAAAAAAAAGAGAGAGGGGGAGAGCGGGGAAAGGGAGAGTTTTGCAAATTCTGTTCATAATGCGTTCTTTTGCCCTTTCGTTTTCTAAGAATATTCAATGATGTAGACCCAACTTGTTGAATATTTCAATACAGAGCATTCAGTCGCCCTTGATTTGAAAAAGCCCTCTTTTCACAATTCTCAGTACATCTTTCCCGTCACGTACTTTTAATATGTCGTATTTTCGGATATAAAAAATGTTTGTTCATTTGAATGGTGCTAAAATATATATTTTTTCTTATTGTTTCTTCTTCAAAGTTACCTGGATACTCTCACCTCTTACATTTTGTTTTTCCAAGTTATATGGATATGTAAAAATCATAATTGTTTGTTTGACAAAGTTATCTATACTATCTAAATATGCCAAAATCTTATAGTTATTTATCAAAGTTATCTGGTGGTGTATAAATCATCTATTTTAGACATTTGTAACACATTCTTGTTGTTCTTGTCTCAGGCCTGGCCGTGTCTGACCTGGTGTCCCTGGTGTCCATGGTGTACATCAGCCTCTCCTACAACCCGCTCTTCGTCAACGCCGGCCTGCCTTTTGACCCCCTGGGCGTCCAGTACATGGTGGGGGGCGGGATCCATGTCTGTTTTGCCAGGTGGGTTATGAGTATCCGAAGTTATGCAACATGTCGGCATATTTGGTGGAATCAGGTGCACTTCAATTTTGAGGCATATGGGTTACTGGTTGTTATCATCGTAAATTCTGTTCATTTGCCTTCCTTTTGGTGAAAATAAAATATTCATTTTTTGTTGAATAGACGTCGAAATATTTGCGATTGAACGAGGTCAGGGTCGCCCGGTTTCAGAGGCAAAATTAACGAGAAAATGGCCACCAAGGTTTGGTAAGTTGCAGAGTCCTTGGACCCTGAAAATTTACATTTTTTGTGCCTTTTAATCAATGTTTTTTTTGTGTTTGAAATCCAGACAGAAATGTGTTGTCAAAGGAACATGAAAGGTGTTGAGGCTAAAAAAAAAAATTAGAAAGAAAATTGCCCATCGGCTCAAAAAAAAAATCCAATTTCTTTTATTTCATTTTTTGACGAGCGCCTGATTTTACCATGGTTCCTCTTATATATAATATAATATAACTTTTGCTAGTCCCTGACAATCACCCTCAAAACAATCACTTCCCACCACCACTATTTGCGTTTTTTTCTGAAATGTTAAAAAATGATGGCAGTGTCCATTCATAATGACAACTTTTCTTCTCAACAATGGGTGGGCGTCTTGGACAATTTCGGATGAATCTTTTTAAACAGTCAATAGAATAGGGACTTCGGGTTGGGGGTGTACGTGTAAATGTCTGTCTGGATGGTCATTTTGGACAGGTTCGATTGTATCGGACAATTATTTCTGCTACATGTTGTGACTTGGGAGACAGGGTACGTGTAAATGTCTCTTTCTGGCTATTCGTCGTGGGCAGGATCGGTTACATATTATCACATAATGATATATTGCATTGTGATCGACCTCTCCACAGAATCACAAGCCTGATCACCGCTTTCATCACGTTCGAGAGATGCCTGTGTATTGCCATGCCTCTCAAGGTCAAGCTGATCATCACCCCCACAAGAACCAAGCTCATCATCTTCTCTATCTTCGCTGTCATGTTCGTCGTCTTCTCACCTTTCTACTTCGTCAACAAACTCACCTGGGAGCTCGACGCGGACCGGAATGCTACAATCCTCACACACACGTTTACAGACGATAGAATAATTGTGGAAACGATCACGTTTTTGATCCACGGTGTCATTTTCTCCGTGTTTTGTTTTGTGCTCATCATTTGTTGTACCGTAATTCTCGTGGTCAAACTCAACAGTAAAACAAAATGGCGGGAAGCCACTGCTGCCAAGGGCGTTAATGCACCGGAAGGAGTAGGGGTCAAAGACAAAAGGGTCGTAAAAATGGTGACCTTCATCTCGTCCATCTTCATCGTCTGCTTTTTCCCCGCAACAGTGATACTTTTGGCTTTAGCTCTAGTGCCTGACCTGGGTTATGGTGCGAAATATGAAAATATGTGGTTTGTCTTATGGTCTATTTCCTGTTTAACGGAAACTGTCAATTCCAGCGTGAACATTTTAGTGTATCTGAAAATGAGTTCAAAATTTAGAGCTGTGTTTATGAAAACTTTCCTGAACAGGGAAGAAAAATAAGCCAGTCTCAAATCTCGGTGAGTCAATGTAATGCCAGTCGCTATGAGTAACAACGACCTTGCAGGAAGAAAACTGAGCTATGAGTAACAACGACCTTGCAGGAAGTAATTGAATACAATCAGTAAGTTTCCTCGGGAATTTGTTCGGAGTGGGGGATGCAGGAACAAAAAAAAAATGGGGGGGTGAATTTTGATTATGGGACAAGTGTTTAGGATGTAAATCTACAATACAGCAGGCACGGAGCAAAATCAGTGGGTCGTGGAAATCCTTTCGTTACGTACGCATTTTGCTAACACTATATTATTGTTTGAAGTACAGAGACTTGATAATGTATAAGAAAAGTTCCGTATCTGGAGATCTGTTCCCTACGCGTGTGTTTAGCTATGTGCGTGTTTCGCTGTGTACACGTTTAACTATGTGCGTGTTTCGCTATGTGCGTGTTTAACTATGTGCGTGTTTCGCTATGTGTGTGTTTAACTATGTGCGTGTTTCGCCATGTGTGTGTTTAACTATGTGCGTGTTTCGCTATGTGTGTGTTTAACTATGTGCGTGTTTCGCCATGTGTGTGTTTAACTATGTGCGTGTTTCGCTATGTGTACACCTTTAACTATGTGCGTGTTTCGCTATGTGTGTGTTTAACTATGTGCGTGTTTTGCTATGTGGGTGTACGCAATATGCGTGCTGGACTGTATACTGTTTCTCAATGTATCAACTTAAACTTTCCAATATAGTTGTGTGAAAATTCATGAACGCGGCAGTGGAAAAATAATTGAAGTCATATTTTTTTGGCTCTTGTTCCTTTTAAACTTGATTTAGTTGTTGATATTAGCCCTACAGAGTAAAGTAATACTAACCCCCGGGGAAGTGCCACTGACTGTAGTGTCTTTAGGCCATTCCCAAAGGGGGGACATTTCTCTTTCAAGTGCAGTAGAAAATGGGCTGATTCATATCACGCTCATAACTGTGTCTGATCAAGTCCAGGGAACTGCTACTTTTTCTTTCCTAATCCTTACTATTGTCATTTTCCTCTACTTCTTTTGTATGTTTGTCACCCCGCGCCTTCTAGTCCCACCTTTTCCTCCACTCCCTCCACTTTCTCCCTTTCGCCTCCCTTTCTCTCTCTGACACTTTTCCTTTTCATTCGTCTGTTTATAAATTATGTTATTTACGCAAGGACAACTATACTATAGTAGTCCTTGTTTTTACGTTATTCTTGATAGTTGTAAAACTTGGGAAAGTTACACCCTGTCACTAGATATCTATTTAGAAAATAAACAGAAGCAATAAAACTACACAGCTTCAGAAACCATTTTTGCATTTCTGTTATATTTCCTGAAGTTTTGAATATGAACACTTGATCGCTCTTGCAAATGTGAGTGAGGAGGGGCAACGCATGGATTGTAAAACTGACCGGCTATTATCTAAGTCGACTCTCTCTCTCTCTCTCTCTCTCTCTCTCTCTCTCTCTCTCTCTCTCTCTCTCTCTCTCCCTCCCATTCAATAACTCTTCCACCAACAACATACACGGAGCGACGAAAAATCTTCTTCTCTGAACATTTTCTACTTTCTCCTTCTTTCCTGCTCTCAAACAACGGTCTGTAGTTTGCCTTCGTCTCCACCCCAACTCCCTCACCTCCTTTGCCTCCTTCTCTAGGCTCCTGACTCTTTCTGCAGCCTTTCTACAGCTACTCCTTGGCTCCCTCTTGCTGTTGTCTTTCAGCTACACCCCTGATCTTATGGTAGGTAAGATCAAAGATATTGCCTTCTCTGATAAGGGCGAACAATCTCGGAGGTCCCTTGTGCAAACTGCGCATGTTAAAGATCTCTTGGTGGTCCAAAAATCGATTAGAGTAGACTTTGGCCGCCACCCAGGCAAATTTCAAAATTTCCTACCTACTGAAAATATTTAATGTGTCCCTCGCGCTCATTTGACCTTTTGCAGTTGCGAGCGCCGTAAAAACTTACCAAAAAAAAGAAAAAAAAGAAAAGACACATATTCTGTATTTTATACCTACGTCATCGCACCCCCATTT
>NW_004798676.1:49112-51133 GCF_000002075.1 Aplysia californica | reverse complement strand
TGTGTGTGTGTGTGTGTGTGTGTGTGAGAGAGAGAGAGAGCGAGAAAGAGAGAGAGGGAGAGGGGGGGGGGAAGAGATGGCGAAGGGAATGTTGGGGCGAACGTTTGGGTCGGCAGGTATAATTATGTTGTTAGATAATTGAGAAGAGATCATTATCATGGACGCCTTGTGTGGAATAAGAGTTTAGAGTGCAAATTACGAGAAAATTAATAGTGTAGTGACTTAGGCCTAGTCACACGACACCTGCGTGCAAAAGTACTTCAGTTAAACGAATTTTGTTTTAATATTAATGCGCACAGGCGGATAAAAGGTGCTTGTAAATAAACGTTATAGGGGGTGCCCACATACGCGATCGGGTCGGGTCGGGTCGGGTCGGGTCGGGCCCATCGGTTAGTCTGGACTAGCCAAATTGAGGGCGCAAAGCGGCCATCGTGGTACAAACCGATCGACACGATCGGTGACCTACAATAACAAACGTGTTTGTTTTCTGGCCTGCGAATTGCGCGATCGGGTGGTTTGCAGCCAATCACAACAAGGCTGAGTCACGTGTCCATTTTGACCCATGAATACATTAAGTAATATTTAAGTAGGTACTCTGGCCTCGATTCGACTCATTTTGGAAGGAAATTTGCATCTTTAAGTACATTTTTCTTCTTCATTGCACTTTACATGATCAATAAAGTTGTATCTCATTATAATATGTTGTACAATAGCAGATTTGTGATGAAAAACAGCAGAAAAATGAAATCAAAGCACTTGACCTAGATCTAGATCAAGATTATTTCGTTCTCAGGAGGGCTAGAAATAGGCCATGTTAGACCAAGAATCTAGCTATGGACGTGTCTAGAACTACGCTATCTAATGTTTAGTGCTTCCATTTTCCGCCAAATTTCCGCCAATTTTCCGCCAATTTTTTGTTTTCTTCAGACCTTATCTGCCGGTCCACTAGATCTAGGCCTAGATTCTAGATCTACATCTCGATTTATTATGTCGCTTTGCCTTTCCTGAAACAGTGCTGTAAATATGAAGCTTAATCTACCCTTCCCTGATGAAAGTTCTGATGGCCGAGTGAACAGTGTGTCTGCGTTTGAAACGCAACATATTTTTTTGTGAGCCCTTTTTTTCCCCCTTCTTCTCATCCTCCCAACTTATCAACAATTTTCCCCATAATTATAATTTGTTGCTTTTTAGTTTTTTAAAGTGGTAAATAAATTGCCGGTGCTGTCTGTTGTTCTCGTAATAATAACACACTGGGCTAAAAATAGGTTCAGCTGGTCTGAGTCGGTGGACACGGATCTTTTTGAGTCGCTTCTACACCATGCAAAAACTTCGTACATTAGCCTGGCCTGGAAATGATCTTGTTTTGGTGGACGCATAGACTAAAGCAAGTTAGCAAGCAAGCAAGCGCGCACACACACACACACACAGTCCAAGAGTACGGCAGGCATATTTTATGTATTCATGGGTCAAAGGTCCAGCCCATCGTAGCCCTGGTTTACGCCCTCTGTGTAGTCGCATGTAGGTTAAAGGTTTCTCTACTTTAACTTCCAGGTCGTCGAGTACAATCGCGGCGGGGCTGTACTGTGCACTAAAACCCCGACCCGATACGCCCGACCAGACCCAACCCGACCCGAACACGTATGTGGGCACCCCCTATTAGATCTAATCCGTCTGAGCTGAGTTCACAACCCGATGTTTTGTAAAGTCTCTTAGTACAATCGTTTGTTTACTTTGCATTTACCTTTTCCAAACTATCATGTACTTTCTTTTTCCTTTCCTGATATTGTTATTGTAACTGAATGCCACGCAGAAGTGAGTAAATTTCCTGCGTTTTTGAGGGTCACTAAATCGGGTTTATTTATTTTTGCTCCCCAAGCTTGAAAATTTACTCACGTCTGCCCGTGGGACATACCTAAGCACGCACACAAGATGTACCTATTCATTGTTCTCTAAAACATTCCCTTTGGGTACACTCATTCATATCTCTCTCTCTCTCTCTCTCTCTCTCTCTCTCTCTCTCT
>NW_004798676.1:45264-47113 GCF_000002075.1 Aplysia californica | reverse complement strand
CTTCCTCTTCCTTTTCTTGTTCTTCTTCTTCTTCTGGGGGCTCTCGTGGCCTAGAGGTTAAGGCTTTGGCCTCTCATTCAAAGGTCCCATGTTCGAATCCGGGTAGTGACCGAAACATTTTCTTCTCTAAATGTGTCTCCTTTCCCCTCCTTCCCTGCTCTCTAGCAACGTTCTGTCGTTTGCTTTCGTCTCCTCTTTCTGCACCCACTCCCTCATCTCCTTTGCCCCCCTCCTCTGGCCTACTGATTCTTTCTACTGCTACTCCTTGGCTTCTTCTTACTGCTGTCTTTCAGCTACACCCCTGATCTTCTGGTAGGAAAGATCTACACCTAGCCTTCTCCAGCAACGGCGAAAAATCTCGGAGGGCCCGTGTGTAAGTTGCGCACGTTAAAGATCCCTTGGTGGTCTAAAATCGATAAGAGTAGGCTTCGGCCGCCACCCGGGCAAGATTCAAAATTTCCTACCAACTGAAAAAGTTTAATGTGCCCCGCCCGCTCAAATGGCCTTATGCAGTTGCGAGCGCCGTAAAACACTTACAAAAACAAACTTCTTCTTCTTCTTCTTCTTCTTCTTCTTTTTCTCTCTCACTCTCTCTCCCTCTCTCTCTCCAACCCTCCCTCTCTCTCTCCCTCTCTATCTTCGACTTTTATCTATTTCTTTTATTGACGCTAAACAACAACGTGCGCGCAGACGTGAGCAAATTTCAAGCTAAACCAGCGGCAGTAAATAAACCGCCATCTTTGCGCTTCACCTGTCTCGAGTCGAACCACCAGTCACCACTTTGTCTTTGTATTTAGGGGGTGCCCACATACGCGATCGGGTCGGGTCGGGTCGGGTCGAGTCGAGCCCATCGGGTAGTCAGGGATAGCCAAATTGAGGACGCAAAGCGGCCATCGTGGCACAAAGTCGATCGGTGACCTACAAAAACAAATGCGTTTGTTTTTTGGTCTGCGAATCGCCCGATCGAGTGGTTTGCAGCCAACCACAACAAGGCTGAGTCACGTGTCCATTTTGACCCATGAATACATTAAGTAATACTCTGGCCTCGATTCGACTCATTTTGGAAGGAAATTTGCATCTTTAAGTACATTTTTGCTTCTTCATTGCACTTTAAATGATCAATAAAGTTGTATCTCATTATAATATGTTGTACAATAGCAGATTTGTAATGAAAAACAGCAGAAAAAAGAAAATCAAAGCACTTGACCTAGATCTAGATCAAGATTATTTCGTTCTCAGGAGGGCTAGAAATAGGCCATGTCAGACCAAGAATCTAGCTATGGACGTGTCTAGATCTACGTTCTCTAATGTTTAGTGCTTCCAATTTTCGGCCATTTTTTTGGTTTTGTCTAGACCTTATCTACAGGTCTAGATTCTAGATCTACATCTCAATTTATTCTGTCGCTTTGCCTTTCCTGAAACAGTGCTGTAAATATGAAGCTTAATCTACCCTTCGCTGATAAAAGTTCTGATGGCCGAGTGAACAGTGTGTCTGCGTTTCAAACGCATAATATTATTTTGTGAGCGTGGGTTCGAATCCCAGTCCCAGCCTTTTTTTCCACCTTCTCATCCTCCCAATTTACCGAGAATTTTTCCCATAATTATAATTTGTTGCTTTTTAGCTTTTTAAAGTGGTAAATAAATCGTCAGTGCTGTCTGTTGTCCTCGTAATCATACCACAGTGGGCTAAAAATAGGTTCAGCTGGTCTGAGTCGGTGGACGCGTATCTTTTTGAGTCGCTTCTACACCGTGCAAAAACTTCGTACATTAGCCTGGCCTGGAAATGGCCTTATTTTGGTGGACGCATAGACTAAAGCAAGTTAGCAAGCAAGCAAGCACTCACGAACAC
>NW_004798676.1:41615-43913 GCF_000002075.1 Aplysia californica | reverse complement strand
CTCCCCCCCTATCTCTCTCTCTTTCTCTCTCTCTCCTTCCCTCCCTCCCTTCCTCCCTCCCCCCTCTCTCCCCCTCCTCTCTCTCTCTTGCCCTCTCTTTCTCTCTCTATTCCTAAGCATAACTCCACGCTTCCCATTTGGCCAGTGTTAGTGGCCAAATATTCATAAGAAAAAATGCGTACCTTTTCTCGGGAGGACTTCTGTAACGTGCGACCACTATGAGACAGAGTAGTACAGATGGGTATGGGATAGAGGTAGGGGAAAGGTTTGTGGTAGGGATAGGTCTCTTCTTTATTCATAATGTTTGTTTGGTTGGTCGCTCGTTACGGAAGACCTTCCTCTTTCTCAATTCGACGTTTTAGTCGTGATCACCAGACAAGCCAGAATCATGTGAAATAAGTGAACAAACTCAGTGTAGCCAAGTGAGTGTAAGAGAATAAGGGAGCGCGGGGGGGTATATAAACAGACGGCGAAATTGAAACCGGCCTTCCGTGCCACGACTAAAACGACGTAGTCTGAGCATGGATCGACGCTACTGGTGGGTCGACACAGTGGATGGAGCTCCGGACCAGTACGACCCACACTCAACGTTCCCCGCTCGAAACGGTGAGTATCGAAAACTACGTAGATAGACTAACGAGTAGAATCTAGGATTAGATAGCACTTATCTCATTACAGGTTTCAAATCAATACAGCACACCTTGTTGTTAGATTTATTATTCTCACCCCCTCCCCCCTCCTCTGGGTGCCTGATTTTTTTCTGCAGCTTCTCTACTGCTTCTAATTGGTCCTTTCTTCTGCTGTCTTTCAGCCACACCTCTAATCTTATGGTAGGAAAGATCTACACCTGCTTTCTCTGACAAGGGCGAAAAATCTCGAAGGTCCCGTGTGCAAGTTGCGGTGCGCACGTTAAAGATCTCTTGGTCGTAAAAAATCGATAAGAGTAGGCTTCGGCCGCCACCTGGGTAAAATTCAAAATTTCCTACCAACAGAAAATGTTAGGGTTGTTCCGTGCGCTCATACAACCTCCAGTTGTGTGCACGTAAAACACTTTAAAAAACCAACAACAAAAAGTTACTATTGATCTGAATCTTGAAGCTGACTAGATTCTAGTCTGACACAGTTTGTTATGAAATTTATGTTCACACAGGCTGACTGCAAGTTTCTGTTTAATGGGTTTGAAATTGTGATTTAGGACGGATTGCAAGGATAATAAGATAAGAAATATCAGAATCCACAAACAAAAAATCTGGCTGAGTTGCTAGGGTGAAAAGGCCACCGGTAAATTTATAGAAAAGGCCCAAACCCAATTTTACACCAGCTTATTTTTACTCTACTTCCGTTTTTGTTTCCGGCTGTGTACATGTAGATATTCTAGGTTGTTTTTGGACAATTCAGCAATGTGCACATTATTTCGCCATTTTTGTGGTGTGTGAGTAAGAAAGTTTGAGCGAGAACTCTTGCGAGAACTGGGATTGATGGAATGAGTACTGTGTACCAAGTGGTGAGAAGGATATATTTACGAAAGATTAAAAATGCCACGCACAAACATTTACCCAAAGGAGAATAAGCTCTTTTTTGCGTGGCATGCCACACAGATTTTACTGTTCGAGTTTAATCATGTACGCGTAAAATGCTTAGATGCAAAGACATTATGATTCTTTTCGACAACATAAATCCGAGAACGATTTTGAACTTTGAAAAAGAGATTGGATTGTTTCCAAAAATAAAGTTATATAATGTATATTATATTATCTTTATTAAACACTGCAGTTCATATTGTAAGTACACATGTACGAGTAAATTAAACTTAAACCATATTTACAAAGATTTGTAATTGTCTGTCCAGCACGGGCTGGCCCTCACAGGCAGAGTCGAAGCCTGCCTCCGAAATAATCTACCTAACTTATGTTGTTGGGGGCTTCAAATTCTTTCATCAAGACCCCCCCCCCCAAAAAAAAAAAAAAACCAAAAAAACCCTCACTTCTCTCTCTTTCCATCTCCCCATTCCTCTTCCCACACACCCCTCTATTTTTCCATCTCCCCCGCTCCCCCCTCTCTCTCTTTCTCTTTCTCTCGCTCGTTTTCTCTCTGTCCGGTTCTCTCTGTCTGGTTCTCTCTGTCTGGTTCTCTGTCTCGCTCTCTCTTTCTCGTTCTCTTGCTGTCTTTTAAACTCTCTCTCTCTCTCTCTCTCTCTCTCTCTCTCTCTTTCTCTCTCTCTCCATTACATACAAGCACACGCAAGCACACGCAAGCACACGCAAGCACACGCAAGCACACGCAAGCACACGCAAGCAC
>NW_004798676.1:37798-40355 GCF_000002075.1 Aplysia californica | reverse complement strand
CACACACACAAAAAGAGAAACGCACACACGTATACACAGACATACAGGCACACTCTCACATCACTCTCTCGTTTCGCATTCGAAAGTTAATCTCGCAGTCACAGACTCAAACACTGATACGAAAAAATATCTTCTTTCCATGCCTTCTTTCTCCTTTCCCATCTACTCTATCCACTCCACCTCCCTTTGTTTTTCGATGCTATTTATATCAGGTAACACTTCCCTCTCTCATGATAGTCATCAGAGGATGGTCTTTTTTAGGGGGGTGGGGATTGTTGATGTTTTGTGTTTTTTTAGTTTAGTTTAGTTTTCTCTTTCTTGGATTCCTTAGTTGTCACTCTTTCATGACAAAAAGAGGCCGTCCTGTGAGTCTGATGGAGGGCAACTTCTTGTGGTTTTGATCTTGTGCAGAGCGAGATGCAAATTCGAATTTATTGTGGGTGAATTTTTGTAAAACATTTTCATCTTTCTGCTAGTACGGGTGGTGTAGACACAGCTCGTCACCTGAATGGCCTAAATGTCAATGCGGGCATAACAATTCATTCTACAAATATATATCTTTTTTCTCAAACCGGAATCAGTGGTGTAGGGATTTAGGCTTTTCTCTTTTGAACGAAGAATATTTGAGTTCAGTTCCTACATTGAAACGTCTACTGTGTCGAGTGTCCGGTTATAACAAAAACAAAAACAAAAATAAACGCAATGAAAGGAAAAGTATCTTATTCGTATGGCTACCAAGTCATGTGGGCGTCCGAGGAAACTGGCAGGTGGATCTCCTCGAGAAGGAATCCTTGCGCCTTCTGTTGAGATCAACGACGAACACTCTCCCACAGACTGACTTTAAAAATAAAGTAAAAAAACTACACCTCCAGTCTGTGGGAGACACCTAGGGGAAAATGAATAAATAATAAACTACACAATATAAACCCAAACTGGGTCCACAAAAACCTTCGGGCCACGAAGTCATTTTTACTCGATTGCACATCGGACACACGTCCGTAACACACAAATACCTCCTCCAGGGAGATGAGAAACAGTTCTGTGTCGGATGCGACACGTATTTTATCATTACACACATTTTAACAGCATGTCAGGACTTTTGAAAGACCCGATGGAAGTATTTTAAATGTCAAAAAGATCTGTTTTCCGTCGTTGATCGCAAACGAATCCTTGATATTAAAAAGGCCATTGGCCTTTATGGAAAATTATGAATAACGCTGTTAAAATTATTAACGTTATTAAAAAGTTATTTAAAACAATTTTTTACCTCAAAATGTTTTTGCATTTTTTAACATCTTAAGGGAAATATTGAGCAAAATCAGGCTGTGTGGTGAACTGTTGCGAATAAAACCTTGATTTGCAAGCTCATATGAACTTACGCAGTTGCGAGTGCGGGTAAAAGTTTTACTAAAACAAACATTACTTAGATAAAGAACTATTCCACCATCTTTGTCGATGAAGATATTGGCGGGCTTTACGTCCTGGCGGTAGATTCTCTGTCTGTGAATATACTCCTGTCTGTGAATATACTCCTGTCTGTGAATATACTCCTGTCTGTGAATATACTCCTGTCTGTGAATATACTCCTGTCTGTGAATATACTCCAGCACTCTGCTGATATCTTTGATGTATCCCAGAGCCACTGATGACTCTATAGGGACAGACAAACACTGTTCTACAGTCCCGTGAGGGTAATGCTTCAGGACGATGACATTTGGCCAGCAGTAGATGCGAACGTCACGGAGGACAGCATGCAGCCGCGACTGAGACTTCATAAGATAGGCACCTCGTCGTAAAACTGTTCCTCCAAGGCACCTCGTCGTAAAACTGTTGCTCCATGGCTTGTTTTCCACTCTCAAAAGATATGATCTTCACAGCAACTTTGGAAGACGGATCCTTCCTGTCGAAGGACAGAACATCTTATGCAGAGCCGCCACGTCCCAGAGAGGGGCCTTTGTCCAGGTTGAACGTTCCCAAAGATGTAGTTCTGCTCCTCGGAGATCTCCATACTTGCAAAGTATTCCAGTTGATAGACTGAAAAAAGACAACCTCGATGTGGATCACCCGAGTGTTCATAGTGAACTGGCCACAAGACTCGCGAAACGGACTGGTTAAGTCTATACACCAAAAAGATAGCGGTTCTCCATGTTTCGAAAATCCGAGACATTGGTTATCATGAGTTAGAAAGATTTTGACCAAAAAATCGTTGCTCACTGGGCTACGGTCTGCGCGGTTGGCAGTTGTTGTCCTGTGCTTGTGACTTCTGGTTGTACTGTGGTCGTTTTGGGGTGACTTCTTCCATACCCCCCACCCCACCTCGCTTTCCCTTGGCTCTCTTTGCAAGGCTGCTTGACATTTGTGCACTGGTCCGTGGTGGAGAAGGAGCGAAATCTCACTGGGTAACATCTGTAAAGGAGTGCCCACATAGTGACCCCTAGAATGTACATGTTGAGCTGCGGAGGGGAGAAAGTACAAACATTTTGGTTAAACAACTTAACGTGAGATGTATGTCCGTGTTGGCGTGTGTGTGTGTGTGTGTGTGTGTGTGTGTGTGTGT
>NW_004798676.1:18149-36152 GCF_000002075.1 Aplysia californica | reverse complement strand
GGTGGGGAATAGGTCATGAGCTCACGGGCCGTGGCGGCTTACATCAAAGCGTGTCAACTCATATACGCTTACTAAGTAACCGGGCTGGCTGGTCAGTGGCTAAAGGCTCTCGCGGTAAAGAAGTTAAGGTGTTCGCCTTTAATTCACTAGGTCTCAGGTTCAATTCCATATATCGACGGGAATTTTCTTCTCTAAAACTTTCTCCTTTCAAATCCTTTCCTGCTCTCTAACAATGTTCTGTCGTCTGCTTTCGTCTCCAGTTTCTGCTCCCCACCCCTCACCTCATTTGCTCTCTCTCTGGGCTGCTGATTTTTCCCTGCAGCCTTTCTATTGTTGTCACTCCTTTTCCCAGCTGCTGCTGTGTTCCCCTTCTCTTATGGCAGAAGAGATCTACACCTAGCCTTCTCGGATAAAGGCGAAGAATCTCGGTCTCGTGAGCAAGGTGTGTACGTTAAAGATCCCTTTGTGGTCCAAAATCGATAAGAGTAGGCTTCTGTCTCTACCAGGGCAAAATTTAAACATGTCTACCAAATGAAAATGTTTTATGTGTTCCGCGCGCTAATATGACCTTATGCTGTTGAGGGCGCCGTAAAAACGTTGTCAAAAAAGTTATTTTCTAGGCGATAGGTCCTGGCATTCACGTTCCCTTCGATGATCCACTTGATTTCTCCTAGTCTTATCACTTATATCATGAGGTGGCGTCGGTGGCTAGTGGTTAGGCTACCGGACCCGCAGTTGTGAGATTGCGGATTCGAGCCTCAGCTCGGTCCAACGTTGTGTCCTTGAGAAAGGCAGTTTAAACGAATTTCCTATTTGACTCCCCCTTTCGGAGATGAACGTTAACTTCGGAGGCTTCGCCTCTTAAATTACCTAATAGTGTTGATAGGGGTGTTAAACCCTATACTTTATATCAATATGTCTTCACAAGAGACTGTATACCTTTTACCATTTCACTATTATATATACTGGCCAAAATTCATGCGGGAGTTAGGGGAAGCAAATGACAACTTTACGATTTGTTAAAATAAGATACGATAATACTTTATTATCCCAGAGGGAAATTTTTCTTGGCTGTATAGGACCGTAAGAACACATGCAGGTATACATAGAAATTTAAATTATATATTACTCTCATTATAATTCAATAGGAAAATGAAGTAAAGCTGACAAAAAGTACACATCACATCAAATGAATCATCAACCATATGGAAGAATTTAATTGCAAGACTTTTAGAGTTATATAGATACATACTCGACAGAGCAATACACACTGATAACTACTCTGATAATAGCCTTATTCTAGATGGTAAAAAAATTCTTTTATACCTTTCTTTCTTTGTTTTTAAAGGTCTTTCTTTCTTGTGAACAAGTCTCGTGCAAAAGTAAACAAACACACACATACACACACACACTCTCTCTCTCTCTCTCTCTCTCTCTCTCTCTCTCTCTCTCTCTCTCTCTCTCTCGCTAAGAAACGTCTGTGTCTGTTGGCTGCCTAATGACCGACGAACAAACCCACCCACACCTAACCTATTGCTCAGGTATGGTAGAGTAAATTATTTGTACTGGGGAAAGGCGAGGAGCAATCTTTCTTCGCTCCATGAGAAAACCTCACAGCATGCAAAAAATGTCAAATGACGAACAAAAAGACAAAATCATGATCAAACAATTTCTGAGAAATGCTATGAATATTTTTTAACACATAGTCTTTTGTGGGTTTTTTTCACATTTCTTGGGTGTTGGTGGGGACTATTGTTGCCTTTTGTCTGGTTGTCGAAGACTGAACCCGCTCCACTGTCTTCTTGTGGCCTCACCGACATCTCTGCTTATATTGTAGCCTAAAGATTGCTCTTACAGAGTTTGTCACAGCTGTATGCAAATGGATTGGTGTTGTGCATCACAAGAGCAACATGTTTTACATAAAAACAATAACAAATAAAAAATAATGTCCAATCACGAGATATAGACCTATGCCCCAATTCAAAGTTTACTTGCATTCAAAAGTTCTCTAAATATATATGATTTGTTAAATATAATGACGACAGACTTAAGTTTGGGCACTAAAAGTTAATATATTAATGTATATTATCTGGCATTGCCATATTTTAATGCTGTCTTACAGGCACACAGTGAACATACTTAGAATACAGAGTGGAATTCATAAATAACGAACCGTTTTCTGCGTCTCACAGATCTCACTATGTTCGTGCTAGACAATTACGAGATGGTCCTGGCTCAACCATCTAGCTTAATACACAACAACAGTACAATAATATAAAAAGTAATCCTGACCGGCTACAACAAATGATTGGTCTTCGGTAATCTGGTATCATGTAAATAATGCTATTGCATGGAATCCCAAATAGATTAAAACAGCAGAAATGTGGCCATACTGGAGCATTCCTGTGTAGTTCCTTTTCCAGCTCGTCAATTATAATTCATAATAAACAGCTATGTTCACATGGGTTACAAAGGGACAAAACTTAATAACCTATTCGCTTCCAGTGAAGAAGTCAATGATATCTTTCTCTTCACACTCAAAGGATCTGGCTCAGACATGGGAGTCAAATGTTCGTGCTCAGATGTGAAATGGGGAGAGGGGGGTGGGGTGGAAGCGGTCAAAAAAGTTCTGGATCAGACCTGGGAGGCAGGATATGTGTGGTATATACTACAAAATATTGACATTCAAATTCAATTACATAATAATTGTGGTATAAACCCCCCCCCACAAATCCACCTATTAGCATACTTCACACTGAACATTCAAGTTGGATTGCATCATTTACTTTTTTAAAAATACTGCAAAAAGTCGTTTAATTTTTCAAATTGTGTGAATAAGTTTTTATAAAGATCGGGAGAGGAAGAGTGAAGGTTTCCTTCTAAACAGTTGCCCTAATTGGCAGGGGAATGCAGCACGAAAGTTGAATAGGGATAGGGTTAAAAGGCTTGTGTCGCTTGCATTCAGCAATGAGCGGAACAGGGTTCACAAAATCATTTCACCACCTCCTTCTTGGAACACATGCCAACACACCCAAAATGAAATCACACAATACACCTCCCATACTGCACCATTTTCCCTGTGAGATCATCCTGTTCTCAGCAGTCACCACAATGAAACAAGCCATCACGTCATTTAGCTTCCACACTATCAGCAACTGCATCCCAAGCAGGGGAATAAAAAAAGGGTCAGATGATGTCAATCTTCACACCACTGTCTTAAACAATATACCGAAAATATCGGTAGGATTTGACATCATCTAAAAATTTTAATGATTTGCATAAGCAGCAGAATTTGAAATGGATTCAATAAGCAAGGAGTGCTTCTCATCAAAGGACAAAATACAGAACTTCTAAGGAAACTTTCTTCGACTTTTCTTTGCGTAGGTTAGAATTGTGCTCAGCCTGTTGCTGGGGCTTCACTATCCTCCTCATAATAAGGGCCCCAGAAGGGGCCTCAAACTCCTCTCCTGCCCCCTGGTCCCCTCCAAACTCCTCTCCTGCCCCCTGGTCCCCTCCAAACTCCTCTCAATACAGCCTGATCCCTTCACAACTCTTTCAGCCATGTCCATACAGCCTGATCCCTTCCAGACTCCCTGCCTCCCGTCTGATCCCTTCCCAACGCATTTATCTCACCCACTTGTTCCCTTCCCTCTGACCAATTACTTATCAGACTCTCTAGCTCCATTATCTTCTCCGTACATTCCGCAAAGTGCATAACACCAGTGTGGTCGTGTACAGCATGTCCCTGCAGCTGACAACAAAGGTGCCATCACTGGAAGCTAATGAGACCTCGTATTCAACTCCAGCAGCAAGATGCAGCTCTTTCTTCACAAGATTTGCACTGAACCTGGTCATGCAGATCGTGACAGACCTTGCAATACAAATTGAGTTGAATCTCAAGAGTAGTTGTAGTGGGGGCATGCAATTTTAACTCAATAAAATTGCAGGAGGCTGCCCACAGGTGTCTCTTGGCCCACAAATTACTTTTAAAAATACTGTGCCACATCAGAAGGCACTACATTGTGAATTTCAGCTGTCATACCCTCTCGAACTCCTCCTTGGACCCAGTAAGGACCTGGGCCGTAAAAGTGTCTGAGACTAAGACAGCTTTCACAGCCCCGGGTCCATGTCCAAGGTTCCTCAGGTACCGTTCCACGGCCTTGGAAATGTGGAACTGGCACAGGTTCACTGGCACGTCTGTAAACGCTGTGACAATTGTTGAAATTTCAGCCATGTCAAAGCAGGATGTTAAAGAACAGTTATACTGTAAAGAACAGTCATACTGTTCTGGTAACAACTTTAAACACTGTGTCCATGATATGCCTGTCCTCCTGCGACAAAATTGCAGGGAAGACTGGAATACCACAACCCTCCCAGTCTAAAGACAACACAGTTTGTAAAGGATAGAGGAAATGATTTATTTCATTCTTTCAGTCCATCAAAAGGACTTCAGGGAACTTCCGAAGATTGTTGTCTGCTGATGTTATGATTGAGTAATCGACTACACATATTCTTGAGGAAAAAGCAAGTTAACAAAAAACTTCACAACATTAAGCCCACACTAGGACCGCAAAATCCTTCGGGCCTCTCCTCATTTTTACTCTATTACGCAGATCACCTGCAACAGGTGCAGGATCGACATGAAGGTCACCTGCAACAGGTGCAGGATCGACATGAAGGTCACCTGCAACAGGTACAGGATCGACAGGAAGGTCACCTGCAACAGGTACAGGATCGACAGGAAGGTCACCTGCAACAGGTACAGGATCGACAGTCAAAGGTAAGGCAGCAGGTACAGGATCGACAGTCAAAGGTAAGGCAGCAGGTACAGGATCGACAGTCAAAGGTAAGGCAGCAGGTACAGGATCGACAGGCAGAAGTAAGGGAAGAACAGGAAGAGGTACAGGGCCGACCACGACCTCCAGGGCCGCTACCTCGTTTGCAGGAGCAGTGAGCTCATCTTGTCACCCTGAAAAAGAAAAACACACGGTGCGTGAGTGAAACTCTCTTCACAACCCTGTATCTTCTGGTGGCTTTTTGCTTCACGACGTTTTGCTGTAACTATTTTACCAGGTACTTTTTTTCGTAAGAGCTTTTTTAGTTGTAGTTTTAGTAAGTTTTACGGCACTTGCAACACAATAAGGTCATATAAGTGCCGAAGAATAGATGTTACAGGAGAGAAAAAAACATAAAAAGGAGATCAGGACGATAGATGTTTGATAGGAAAGAAGAAGCAAAAATTGATCTCTTTTCAATTGTGTCAAATGCGCGTTGGAAGTCTAAGGAGACCCCCCCATTCCCGGGATATCATATTCTGAGGAGCTAAAAATAGCGTCATCAAGAGTTCTGATATATTCTGCAATTGATCTTCCTTTAAGAAAAACCTGATTGGTCATGGCTGATTATACTTTCCATAATGCTCTGAAGGCGTAGAGCTAGCACCTTTGAAATGATTTTATAATCCGTATTTGTCAAGGTGATTGGGCGCCAGTTTTTAAGATCATCCCTTCGAAGATCATATCCTTTATACAACAATGTGATTACCCCCCTTTCTCTGAGTTGGCGCAAGCTGGCCTTCAAGCAGAGATTGCTCTACACACTGAAACAAAGGTTCTCTGAGTTTTTTCCAGAACATTTTATAAAACGGAGCCGTAATGCCATCAATCCCAGGAGACGAGTGTTTTGGTTCCCATGTCAAGTTCTTCGATGGTAATTGGTTTGTTACCTTCTTGTTCCACCACGGACAATACTGGGTGGTCAATATTTTGCATCAGACTCGTTATACCTTGGTCTACATCGCTCACACTAGCATCTTGTCTGTATAACCCTTCAAAATGTGTTTTTATTTCTTCTATGATCTCAGTGTGATTTTGTATTACAGTTCCTTTCCCACTGCACCTCTTAAGAGATACTACAGCCTTTAGATTTTTCCAAATTAAGACACTTGCTTTGGTGTATCGTCTGTCTTCTATCGTCTTTCTTCCTTCTTCTTTCGTCCTTCCCCGAGTTGACCGGGGAATAAAATAAAAATAGTTGGCTGTCCCATCAACAGGGGGTGTACGTCACTAGCTCTCTGACGTAGGGGTGGCATCTTTTGTCCGCTCTTGCTATGTCTTCTATCCATCTATCTTTCTTTCCGTTCTGTCGACCGAAGGTCCGGTCCAGCAAAGAATAGACACCAAACCCCCGCAACGCGAGGCACCCCGTTGACCGTGGGGTGCGACCCGTACGACCGGAGAAGGGGACCCTGGGGCTGAGGTGTGGCTTTCCTCACCAACACGCTACTTTGGCCCTGGATTCTGTCTAGACGGGCGGGTGCAGTGGCCTACTGCACTCAATCGGTTGCGACCGGTTCATAGAACCGGTTTTGGCCAATCTTGGTTAGAAAGCAAGATTTCTTGCCGTCTGATTGGGAGTATACCTCCAGGGTAGCCCTGACACCAGCTGTGGACTTCCGAGCGGTGTCCCCTTGTTGGACTCGGTGGCGGGTGGGGAGCCCTGGAGATGAATAAAAACGATTTTTATATGGATATGAAAACAAAAATTTCTCCCCCTACCCCAATTCCCAACAAGTCCCTGTCAGGAGGAGCGGGTGCAAATCCTGACCAGGGCAAAAGAAAACGGATGAGACAAGACGACAATGTCAGTATCTGGGACCTGCCCAGACAAACATCGCTAGGATGGTCACCTTGTTTGGTGATCTCCTCAGCAGATGAAACTCACAAGAAAATTACATCCCTAAGCGTCTTTGCCATTGGCAAAGCTTTTAGAGCCTGTGGCATCCCCAAACCCAAGAAAGTCTCCTCCCCCCAGGGGTCTGGCGACCTCTTGGTGGAGGTTGCCAATGTGGCCGATTCCGTACAATTACGGAAATGTACGTCGTTTGGTGGCATCCCTGTAAGTGTTGAGCCTCACAGGAGTCTCAATACTTCCAAGGGTGTAAAGAGCCGTGACCTAGACGGCTGTACGGAGGAAGAAATGGTACAAGAAATAGAAGGTGTCACCCACGCTCGTCGTGTCATAGTGCGACGAGATGGGAAAGAGATCCGCACCAACACATGGATACTGTCTTTCGACTGTCCAAGACCTCCAACCAAACTGACGATAGAGTACTTGGAACTAGAGGTAAAACCTCTACATTCCTAACCCGATGCGCTGTTTTAATTGCCAGCGCTTCGGGCATACAAAATTAAGATGCCGGCGAAATGCTGTTTGCCCTCGCTGTGGCAAGGAGGGTCACACAGAGGAATCCTGCACGTCAGTTCCTCGGTGCCCAAATTGCCAGCAGGGAGGACATCCAGCATATTCGAGGGAATGTCCCAAGTACTCTCAAGAAAAGGCCATCCTAACCCACAGAGCGAAGTTCGGAGGCACCTTTGCCCAGGCTAAGGCAGCCGTCTTCCCGATGGGATTGGAATCAACACAGAAAACAACTTACGCAGACGCTGCCAAGGCAGGCCCCAGAAATGCTGACAACGAAAAAGTAAAATACCAAACCGTGAAGGCGCCACGTACGTCAAATAAAAATAAAAAACCCCAAAAGCGCCACGATAGCCAGGAGGAGGACATGGAGCTCTCACTCCAAACATCCCCTCCAAAACCTCTCTCGACATCTGCACCCCCAGGACCCTCACCATCTCCACCTTCATCATCACAACCATCCTCATCCTCACCACCATCTTCATCCTCACATACATCATCCTCATCCACATCCTCATCCTCACCACGCTCATCTTCATCCCCACCGCCAACTACATTTTCATCTTCACCTCCATCATCACCTCCATCCCCATCATCCTTCATCCAATAAAGCCCCTCCACCCACTCCCCGCACCCGCTCCCCCTCCTCTACCCGCATCCAGGACTCCGGTCCTCCTCCCCCTCCACACTCTCCCTCAAAAAAGGCTGCGGTCCACCGTGACCGCAGCAAAACAAAACAAAGACAAAGGTCACCAACGACCAAAAAAAATGTATCGAACCCGTGCCTTCAAAATAAATTAAAATGGCAGTTCTTCAGTGGAACATTCGTGGTTTGCGTGCAAACCAGGCAGAACTCTCTTATCTTTTGACTTCACACACCCCAAATGTAATCTGTCTACAAGAAACTAAATTGCCAACACCCACATTCACATTAAAAAACTATCAAACTTACAACCAAATATACACCGACAACCAAATCGCCTCTGGGGGCAACTCCATTTTAATAAATAACCAAACACTACACAGACAAATACAACTAAACACAACACTTCAAGCAGTTGCGGTCAGGGTCCACCCTACACCGTCCTATAACTATCTGTTCAATATACATCCCCCCAAATTATCCTCTATCTTTAAGAGAACTAATAAACCTCAGAGACCAGCTCCCACAACCCTTCATCATGTTGGGAGATTTTAATGCCCATAGCCCTCTTTGGGGAAATGAACCAACTGATACTAAAGGTAAAATCATAGAAGATTTCTTAATAAAAACCAGTACTAGTATTTTTAACGACAATTCCCCAACATTTCAAAATTCAAATAACCTAAACGTTTCATCCATAGATTTAACCCTTTGTGATCCTGACCTAATTCCAGACTTTCAGTGGTCGGTCCTGGACGACCCACATGGATCGGACCACTTCCCCATCACCCTAATTCCAGACATTCCACACCGAACTCCTATCCCAGACCGTTTCAATCTTAAAAGAGCGGACTGGGATGGGTTTCACGTGGAATGTCTGGAGAAACTTAATCCATCTCAAACACAAACACAAACTTTTGAACGATTTCATGAAACCCTTCTCGAGATCGTTCAAAAGCACATACCAAAATTATCCACCAAACCCCGAAGAAATAAATGTTGGTTCACTGAAGACTGCCAAAAAGCTGTTGCGGCCAAAAAATCAGCTCTCAGGAAGTTCGTCAACTCTAAAACTAACGAAGACCTCATTAATTTCAAAATTGCGCGAGCCCAAGCACGCAGAAAAATCAGAACAGCCAAGAAAACATCTTTTCGAAATTATGTCTCAAAAATCAACAACAACACACCAATGCACAAAGTCTGGAAGATGATAAAGAAATTAAAAGGTACTAAAAAAGACACAATCAAACACATCCTTAAACCGAATAACTCCTTCGTAGAAACCGAAAAAACAGTTGCTGACTGTATAGCATCAACTCTCTCCGGAAATTCCTCTACCCACAATTACAACCCTGAATTCCAAAAAGTAAAAATGTCTTCTGAAAAGACAACTGTTGATTTTACCTCTTCAAATGAAGAACACTATAATTGCAGCTTTTCTCTTAACGAATTAAAATGTAATATTGCAGAACTATCAAACACAGCTCCAGGCCCTGATCAAATACACAACGAAATCATCAAACGTCTTCCAGACGAAACACTCCTATTAATTACTCCTTGATATTTACAATGAACTCTGGCATTCTCAACAATTTCCGAACAGTTGGCGTCTTGCCACTGTTATACCAATCCCAAAACCAGGAAAAGATCACTCTAACCCATCAAACTACCGTCCCATAGCCCTTACAAACTGTTTCTGTAAACTTATGGAAAAACTTATTAACAAACGTCTAATGTGGTTTCTCGAAACCTCAAACTCCTTATCCAATTTTCAATGCGGTTTTCGCAAAAATCGCTCTACTATTGACCATCTCGTCCGACTTGAAACTTTCATTCGGGAAGCTTTCATTCGAAAAGAGCACCTTGTGGCTATTTTTTTCGACTTAGAAAAAGCATTCGACACCACATGGAAACATGGTATTCTGAAAGACCTGCATGACTTGGGCTTACGCGGAAATCTTCCAGAACTTCTTCAACATTATCAAATTTACACACCCAAGAAGAAGGCGTCCCTCAGGGAAGCATCTTATCGCCCATTCTTTTCGAAATCAAAATAAATTCCATCACAAAAACCCTTCAAAACAATATTGACTGCTCACTTTATGTTGACGACTTCCTGATTTGCTATAAATCCAAATCCAAAATGGATCACATTGAACGTCAGCTTCAGCTTCAACTCCATAAACTGGAAACTTGGGCAAACGGGCACGGGTTCAAATTTTCAACAGTAAAAACAAACTGTGTACATTTTTGTCTGTCGCACAAGTGTGTGCGACAACCAGATTTATATTTGTTTGGAGAGAAAATTCCTGTTAAAAAACAAGCTCGTTTCCTGGGCGTAATCTTCGACAATAAACTTTCATTCCTACCACACTTGAAAGACCTAAAGACGAGGTGCCAGAGTGCTCTCAACGCCTTAAAAGTATTATCCAATCCTGAATGGGGAGGAGATACTGAAATACTCCTTCAACTTTACCGTTCTCTTGTCCGTTCCAGGCTGGACTATGCCAGGAAATAAAGTAAGCCCTTTCGGAATAAGAATCCAGAACGATCTCAAAGACATTGATTTTTCTGAAGACATAATCGAGCCCTTTGCCATGTCCAGCATATACCTCCATGGCATTTAACCAAACCAAACATAGATATTAGTCTTGAAAAACACAACAAAAAGTCCACAGACAAAACTACATACTTAAACTCATATAAACAGCTGATAAATAGATATCCTGAAGCAGAGAAACTCTTTACAGACGGATCCAAAAATGACTCCTCAGTAGGAGCTGCTGCCCTTGCATCGCCACACAGCTTAAGCCTAAGGAAACTCCATCCAGAAGCTTCAGTCTACACTGCTGAGGCTACAATCAACCAAGTCTACCTTCCTAATCCTTTCAGACTCTCTCTCTTGTCTGAAATCTTTAGAGCGCTCTGACACCTCCGACAACAGAATTTTGAAACTTATCATTAAACTGCATTTTCTACATCAGTCTGGAAAAACTATTACAATTGCTTGGCTTCCAAGCCATGTAGGCATTGATGGCAACGAAGCCGTTGACCAATTTGCCAAAGAATCTCTAAAACTACCTGAAAACTCGTTGTCGTTGTCGGTGTATATATATACACATACACTGAGATTTGTATTGTATATACAAATGTAAATAAGCCTTTTCCATATTTACAAAAATTTTTTATAAATGTTTGTTCGTCTTTTTTAGCATAATAGAAATAGTGTGATCGTTTGCGGTTGCGAGCTCCGAAAGACTCTTATTAAAAACACGTCTGATTTTGAAACGGTGAAACCTGATGGCGCTTAAATGACCAAAATTGTGTCGATAGTGCCGTAAAACATCTACCCAATCAATCAAATCAAACCGTCGTTTTTCCCTTGTAGTCCTCATTTAAATGATTGTTCTTGTTTCAGTCATAGACCTTGATAACTTCTGCTTTGTGTGTTCCTTTAGTAAACGAAGGGAGCAAGGAGAGAACATGTACTTATGATAATGATACTGATGATGGAGATAATGATTATTACAATTATAATAATAAAGACTATAATGATAATAATAACAATGATAATGATGATGGTGATAATGATAATGATGATGGTGATAATGATAATAATGATAATAATATTGATAATAATGATAATAATAATGATAATAATGATAATAATAATGATAAATTCCTTTTGTACTCGTATTTTAATTTCCCTGTTCATTTTCACGTCTGATATTGATCTGCTCCAAAGTAAGAGGGGAAGAAGGGCTGGGGGAGAAGAGACCGACAGACAGAAAGTATGTGTACAGGAAATATATCTTAACTGGAATCTTTTTCACCATTAATGTAATGTATGTGCATATTATATATATATATGTTCACTACATTAATGGTGGAAAAGATGATCAAAGTTAAGATATTATTTTATACCATACTTAGGGTTGTTTTAGGGTTGCACTTCCGGTGAGATAAATCCTTATAGGTTCCATCCTTCTATACCACACGTGAAATATTAGCTGATAGTAGAATCTATCTCATACATGATATAGAAGCCGATAGTTTGTATATAACCTGATAGTTGAATCTATCCCACACTTTAAATAGAAAACTTTGCATAAATTACTCCGAACATTATAATTGTCTTCTAACATACTGTAAGCAAAGTATCTCTTGGGCCTAGACTTGAATCACAATATTCCTAGATCGGACAATGTTATGGAAGCCGCTCTTTGCCCTCAGTGAAAACTCCTGTACTAAATAAATTCTGTCTGTATATATATTCTAACGTAATGAATTGTGAGTTGACGATATTGAACTATGAATCTGTACATACTGCAGGGTCTTGACCTGTTTCTTCGTTTTGTCACAGACTTAGTTCTTTTGTATTTATAATGTTATGCTTGGGGTGGTTTTTTTCAGCCCTGTAAATGTGTGTGTGTGTGTGTGTGTGTGTGTGTGTGTGTGTGTGTGTGTGTGTGTGTGTGTGTGAAAGTGAGAGAAAGAGAAAAAAAGAGAAAATGCGCCATAGCTATTTCTCTATGTACAGATTACTTAACAAAGTTACAAAGATCTTTAGCTTTTCTTCCTCCATATGCCCATTAAAGATTTCAATTTTGAAGTTATCTTTATAGTTATAGTATGTGTTAATGGTATCGTGTTGAGTTCCTCGTCCTCGTCCTCCTCCTACTCCTCCTCCTCCTTCGAATCTATTACGCCAGCTGATATCAGCATGGTATAAAAAATGCTGTACACTCGTTATGGTGGCAGAACATGATTTATCCTACTTGTGAAATTGTCAGTTGTAATGACTCGTTGAAACTCGTGATTACAACTTGGCAATTTCACTCGTAGGATAAAATCATGATCTACCACCAAAACTCCTGTAATAAATTCTGTGTGTATATATATTCTAATGTAATAAATTGTGAGTTGACGTATTGAACTATGAGTCTGTACATACTGCAGGGCCTTTACCTGTTTCTTCGTTTTGTTACAGAGAGAGAGAGAGAGAGAGAGAGAGAGAGAGAGAAAAAGAGAGAGAAAGAGAAAATGCGTCATATGGACAGATTACTTAACAAGGTTGCAAAGATCTTTTGATTTTTTCCTTCATATGCCCATAAAAGATTTCAATTATGAAGTTATCTTCATTGTATGTGTTAATTGTATCGTGTTGAGTTTCTCTTCCTCCTCCTCCTCCTCCTCCTCCTCCTCGTCCTCCTCCTCCTCCTCCTCGTCCTCCTCCTCGTCCTCGTCCTCCTTTTGTCCTCCTCATTTAAGATGAGTGGTTGGCGGGTGCTCTAGTGTGGTTTTCTCCTTCTTTCCTAACAAACATCTATCGTACTTGTCTCCCCTCCTTCTTTTTGTGTTTGTTTCTCTCTTTAACACCTCTAATCTTCTGGCGCTCATATGACCTTATGCAGTTGCGAGCGCCGTGAAACCTCTACTAAAACTAAAACTCATTTTTCCTCTTCCTCCTCCTCATTTTTCCTCCTCATTCTTTTCCTCCTTCTCCTCATTCGTCTCCTCCTCCTCCTCCTCCTCCTCCTCCTCCTCCTCCTCCTCCTCCTCCTCCTCCTCCTCCTCCTCCTCCTCCTCCTCGTCTTATGGTTTTAACCCTTCCAGCCCCAGCTATTTTTGTGCGGTCCTAGCCAATACAGCAGTATATCAGAAAAAGAGGCATGCTTTCTCAAAACGGACATAGTACATCTGTAATGAGGTTTAGATAATAATATAATATAACAATTTTTAAAGGTAAATGAACATATTTTATGAAACTTAAAATTTAATTAGGTTCGTTAATAAATAAATAAAACAAAAAAATATTCCTTAAAAATGTGACAAGTGGTAGCTGTCATTACAATTTCTGCCACGAGTATATATCATCAAGAAGCAGATATATCTGCGACTGACATTGGCCACCATTCAGTTCCTTGGCACTGATTGAACCCCCAAGGGATCTTTAAAGTGCACAACTTGCTCTCGAGGCCTCCGAGATTTTTCGCCCTTGTCCTTTCCTTGGCTGAAAGACGGCAGTAAGGAGCCAAGGAGAAGCAGTAAGACTGCGGAAAGAATCAGGGGGCCCAAAGAGCAGAAAGTAGAAGCGAAAGCAGACGACAGAACATTGTTAGAGATCAGGAAAGGATGTGAAAGGAGAACATTTTAGAGGAGAAATAAATGTTCGTCGGTATCTGGATTAGACTAGAACCCGGGACCTATTGAAATTGAATGCGAGGCAATCCACCTTAACCTCTAAGCCACGAGAGCCACCACCCCCCCCCCAACCATTTCACCCCCGACTCCTTTCATTTCATGCAAAAAATCTTTAAAAAACCAACTTTTTATTGTGCAATAAAGGGACTGTGAAACATTAAAGGGGGTAACTAGTCTAGGATCATTTATTATTAAAGTAAATTTACATTGTTTCCCCGTTTCCGTTGCGTCATTTCGTGTATTAGCTCTTGGGTTAAGTGTCCAATCACACTGTGCTCAGTGTTTGTTTGTTTGTTTTTTGTACTTCTACAATTTGTTGAGAGGTTGCAGTGGCGGAGCAGTTAGTGCGCTCGTCTCATAAGCGGAAAGTCCGGGTTCGAGCCTAGGTTCAGACACTCATTTTTTCCGCCCCTTCCTGCCCACCCAGCAGTGATGGTATCTGACTTCGAGTTGGGGAAGTAAAGGCGGCGTGGAGAGGAACTGGCCACCCTACCACAATGAAGGCCCAGGAAGTTGTCTCACTTACCAGGCAATCCCCAATGTCTGGATCGGATGTGGGAACAACTTTTTTTTTACAATTTGTTGACTGAAAAAGCAATTCCCAAGTTTCAGTGGTACCAATTGGGTTGAAAGATAGTATTTTAGCTGGACCCGAAAATAAAAGAGAATCTGATCTACGATGACACATTTGAACAGATGATGATTTAATTCGTGAGAAAGACCTGGTCAGACTTTACAGATCTATCACTACCTTAGAATTACAAGGTTCTGTCAGACATTTTTGGTCATTTTGAATTACTAAAATCATGAGGTCAGAAACCAAATGTTCTATCTGCTCTGTCAAAATCGGCGTAGTTGTTGTCTAGATATTTAAAGAATTGCATTCGAAAAACTTGACATGTTGCGATACCTGAAATGTTTTGACGTCACATTTCTCAAAACTAGGTAATAAGCTGATACAACTTTGTAGCTCTATGTCTCAAAGCGTTCTAGTGTGTCACAAGAGGGGAAAACCCACAAGGCCTCAGTGAAAGAACCTACAGCATATTATTATTTCGTAACGCTCAGTCCATATAAATTGCTTTAGTCATTTTTGGTGTTTTGAGAAAAGCAACAACAGCTGATGCACTTACAAAACAGTCACCACACTCATAGCTTTTTAAAACATTTTATTCTGGGGATTTCTCAAAATCCAAAGTTAAAAGCAATTTTTAATAGAAATATTGAGGAACTGGTCAAATTATCTAGATGTGGCCATAGCTCAGTTTGCCCTAAAAACCACTGAGGCACTTACCGAATGAGCATGACGATGGACTTCTTGAAACAAGGATGTCTGTGAAAATTCCTTTCCTTTACAGCCGCCTTGGCTATTTCCCGGCAGACCTGGGCACTGTCTCAGGTAAAGTGATCCAACACTAACAATCAGATCTTATAATTGCCATTCACAGCCTCCTATTGTTTCATCTTAGTGTTGAAATTATACCATTGCACCTACTCACTCACACTCTCATAGTCAACGAATGTCTGATATGAATAATATTATGATCTCTATCATGGCTCTGGAAAAAGCGACAAGGAATTTTAAAAAATCACAACATGTGTCCCATTTAAAGAAAAACAAATACTCAGTTTGAATATTGATGTGTCTTTCAATCAACCCATATAAAAAGACTAATATGATCGTATCTTTGTTTTGGGGTTTTCTTTAGTTAAAGTAAGATTTTGACAGCACTTGTATCACAAGTCGGTCATAATAGTGTCGGAGATTTGAGGAGTTTCTAAAAAGCAATATACAAGGACAGGACAGAGAGATTTTAAGGATGATAGACTAGATGTTTGACCGGAAAGATGGAGTGAATCACATCAGACCACCCATATTTTTGTTTTGTTATTTTGCCTGGGACATACATTAGGGATAGTTCCGAGGTCAGGCTTCTCTGCTCTTTCTCTTCCATCCAATTTGTCTTTATGTCATCTCTATAAATTATAAACCATTTCTCGCCCTCTGTGCGCTTGACTTTCTCTAGTCATAGAACTGTATTTTCGGAAAATATTATGTGTCAGGCATGCGTGCAAAAATGGCAAGCCCATCTGACTCAGGCTGTCCTACGCAGGTTTGAGGAGCTCGGCAGATTGTGTACAGCTGTTAGTTTCCTTTGAGTCTAAGGGATTGTCGTGTGGTGAAAACATACTCTTTTTTCGACATCGAGATGTTGTGCCATCGATCCAAGAAAAGGTTTATAGGTTTAGCAAATCAAATAAATTAGAAGCAAAAGAGGAAGAAAACATTAGACGAGGGGTATAGCAATGGCGTCTTGTGGGTGGGGCTTGCAGCTTCAGCTCCACCTGGTTTTCAATACTAAAATAAGTTACTCCTCTTAATAAAATCAGACCAAAACATTTGACAAAAATGTTCAAGAGACAAAAAGGTTATTTATTCATATAAAAAGCTTAACTCCGCGAACACCCAGAAGAAACTCCCGAGGCACAATAACTCGAAAAGTGACCTGATTGGTATGTGTGTGTCTACTGCTATTTACAATGACTGTAGTTCCATCCAATCAGTCGTATTAAATTTCTTTGGTTTGTCACTGATGTCAGTGGGCTCAGATCATTTGTGTAGCGTGTAGGGCCAACACTTGAATGACGCTTTTAGCGTTTTAACTGTGTAGTGTGTGCACTTGTGTTCGTATGTGGAAATTTTAAATTGGAATCTAAAGTCTGTTCTTCACTGCAGCAATACATCTTGTAGAATACATATTATTCGTACTATTGAGAACTCGCTTTAGTTCTTTAGTACATGAAGTTAAGCTCAGGGACCATGTCAAGGAGCAAAATATTTGCATCCTGTTGTGGATGGAAAGCAAGAGAAATTTAATTATGAATAGTTCATTAAGAAGGATAAACCGCTCAAACAAAAAGTCACCTGCAAATTTGCTCAGCATAAAAACCAAAAAGACATAAAAACTAGTACATTTATAAAGATGCTTAAATGAGTACATTTTCCTGGTTTCAAACTTGGTATTGCCACCAACAAGGTTGTAATTTTAAAAAGTCTATTTATATTTTCCCGTTGCCTCCGTAAACCATTCCTCATGGGCTCTGGTGATCGAGAGGACAGGGTGTTTGTTTCTCATTTACTATTTTTTCAGTCGTTATGCTTCGCAAGTCCCACCCTCTTTACAAGCCACCGGACGTCATTGGGTCGAGTTAGGCAGACCCTCCATAGACGGCACACGGAGCGCGGCACACAGCACACAGCACATGGCGAAATAAAATTAAACACAACCATTTAGAGTTGCATAACTCCATTGACGGCACGACACAGCCACGACGAAACGTTGCGTGCCTTGCTTTGCTGCATTGCTCGTTTTTTGTGTCGTGTGCTGCCAAAATGGATGACTACAAGAAAGAAATTATTGAACTTGTGAGAGACCGACCGCTTCTTTGGGACTCCCAAAACCCAGAGTGGCAAGACTAATTTTTCTTCTGCTGATATTGGTTCCTGATAATTACAACCAATTGATTGTAGACGAGGAAGCACTAGGTTGTTCAGTTCATCATACGTTCTGTATGACATTCTTAGGTAGTTGAAGAACAATGTCTCATCTCTACGTCTCATCAAGGAGCTGAAAGTTCGATGAAACTCTCCTCTACTACTCCTCAATATAAAATGTTCTCTGCACCACATGATCCGCTTTTTCCTCTTCTTTTTCCGATTATTTAGAATTGCTAACATGATCAGAGTATCTTCATCAGACGAATCCATGGTTGTGATGTGTTGTGTTGTGATGTCGTGCTATGGCCATGCGTGCCGTGTGTCGTCTACGGAGGGTCTGCCTTAGATGACTAGATGAAGAGATAAACTTTAAACATAGGATATATCAAAAGTTTATTTGTATGTACAGAGATACATAGACTGAACAAGAGAGAGAATAAGCGAAAAATAGAGAGGG
>NW_004798676.1:0-16939 GCF_000002075.1 Aplysia californica | reverse complement strand
TAATAATAATAATAATAATAATAATAAAAACAAGTGGATAAAAATGAGGTTGGGTGTGGAACATGGTTGAACGGATGTCATGAGAGACTGTATGAACTTAGTAGATTTGTTGGTGCGCTCGCGTGTGTGTATATGCATGTGCGTTTGAAATAGCTAGCTAGCTAACTAGAAAGACAAAAGAAGATAATAATGACGAATGTAAATGTATTAGAAAAGTTTCAAAAAGACACACGACCTAACAAAGATAACAGTTGACCGTTTCTGTCTATTAAAAAAAAACCCCCAAAACAACACGTTTTTTCATCATAGGTAAGCTTACCTCGTTATCAATACAAATTATATCATTCTGGAAGTGGGCTCTGACTCGGTCTGCCGTGGCCAGCCCAGGCTGAGAGAGATACAAAATACAACATCCCAGCAAAAAGACCGAGATACATAATAAGAATTCTTCCCACTTGGGAATCGTGCTCGAGTCTAATGTGAGCGACATGAAGCACCTATAATTGTTACACCACATATGACAGTTCTGTTGTTCTTTATAATATTAATTCATCTAAGCTCCAACCCGTCTTTTCACATGCAAGTTGTTTATCTCCAACCAATCATCAATTACAGTCATAATATGGTTTTCATTCCACCATTCCATTTTATGCCGGGATTTTTCGGCAATGTAAATCGACTATAAATAGACTCCTTTTTTGTAAGTGTTTTACGGCGGTCGCAACTGCATAAGGTCATATGAATGCGAGGGACACATTTAACATTTTCAGGGGGTAGGAAATTTCGAATTTTGATCGGGTGGCGGCTGAAGCCTACTCTTATTGATTTTAGACCCCCAGTGGATCTTTAACGTGCGCAACTTGCAAACCGGGCCTCCGATATTTTTCGCCCTTGTCCGAGAAGGCAAGGTGGAGATTTTCCCTACCTGAAGATCAAAGGTGTGGCTGGAAGACAGTAGTAAGAAGGAGCCAAGGAGTAGCAGTAGAAAGGCTGCAGAAATGAGTCAGAAGCCCAGAGGAGGGGGCAAAGGAGGTGAGGAGGGTGGGGCAGTAAGTCGAGACGAAAGCAGACAACAGAACATTACAAGAGAGCCGGAAAGAAGGTGAAGGGAGACAATTTTAGAGAAGAAATTTTTTTCCGGTCGCAAAACGGATTCCAACCGGGACCTTTGAATGAGAGGCGAACACCTTAACCTCCAGGACAAGAGAGCCCCCAAACTAGACTCTGTCATACGTCACAATTCAAGATGGCGTATCTGTGTCTTGCACTGAACAGTCGAAATGTTGTCTGTCTGTTTATACATGCCATACAGGTATGTCTTTCTACTTGTCAGTTTACTTTTGTGCCTGTCTGTTACTGTGGTACGACTCACACACCAGATAAAGGCTCACTTCTTGTCAACTTATTTGTGAGTCACTCGGTTACTTTAGTCCTACACACAACACATAAAGCACTCACTTTGAGAACAAGTTCTTAACCTTGAGAGGCAGGGCAACACACAAACACCTCTCGACCGTCAGATAGATAGTCACACAAGTGGACAACGTGTAGCAGGCTCCCCTGGTGTAGCCAAAGAAAACATACTGAACGCTTAGGGGCTCTACTGTGAGCTTGACAGACAGGATGTTGGCCAGAAAGCAAAATGTGGAAGCAAAGGTGGTCAGCGAGATGCCCAGGTCGGACAAAGACAATGTGAGGAACGTCACAGTCACGCTGTCCCGGACACCCTGTTTGACGTAGACACAGATGTTAATGACGTTGGCCGCCACACCGAAGGAGGACACGACGGACCACGTGACCACGATAAGGAAGAGGTCCAAGTAAAATTTCACCTGGACGCTGATCAGACCAGGGAGAAGCGGCGGTTCTTGTTGCTCGAGGGCGGAGCTAACGTTTGACATAGTCGTTGATTGGCCACACCTTTGTTTACACAAGCGACTGGATCTTGGAATGTAAAGACTACAGTTCATTGGTCAAAGAAGGATTGCCACCATTCTGAAATGAAATTGATAAAAAAGATTAAGTAGTACTGCAGCCATTTTACATAGGCATTTTGTTCTATTAATATATAGACTGTTATTGCTGTTGCTGTTGTTAAAGTTGTTATTGTTGATGATGTAGTTGTTTTTACGAAGTGGCTAGCCGTACTTAAGTACGGCTAGACTGCAAGTCTAGCCGTACTTAGATCTAGGTTTGGCCCTATCGACTCAAGCCTGTTAAGTATACAGGTCTCATTAGATCTAGATCTAGTAATTATTCAGGTTCAAATACATGCAAGTCAGTAAGGCACCTTTTTGTTTTGTCTGAAATACAAATACTTTAGGCATTGCAAACTAAAAATTTCATTTACAATTTAGCCATCAATATTAAGTACGGCTAGCCTGACAGTCTAGCCGTCCTTAAGTACGGCTAGCCTGGCTGTCTACCCGTACTTAAGTACGGCTAGACTGCCAGTCTAGCCGTACTTATCTTAGGCCCTATTAACATTAGAAAACAGGAGGTTTAAAATACATGCACTGTCATTAAGGCACCTGGTTTCGTTTCAAATACACAAATACTTTAGGTACTGCACACTAAAAATGTATATTTACAATTCAGTAGGCCTATTTTTTGTAAATGGTCAGTCTAGCCATCATATTAAGAATAAGTACGGCTAGACTGCGAGTCTAGCCGTACTTAAGTACGGCTAGACTGCCAGTCTAGCTGTCATTAAGTACGGCTAGCCTCTTCCTTGTTTTTATCTTATCTTGTTATTGGTGTTGTTATTGTTGCTGTAATTTTATTTGTTTTTGTTTTGTAACACTTTCGTACTACGTATGTGGTAGTGGCGTCGGTGGCCTAGTGGTCAGTCTCTCGGACTCGCAACCGTAAGGTCGTGGGTTCGAATCCCGTCAGGGACCTGACGTTGTGTCCTTGGGAAAGGCACTTTACACGAATTTTCCTCACTTCACCCAGGTGGGAATGGGTACCCGGCTATAGACAGCGAAAGATCTTGTCAGTTTGTTAGTGTTTGAGCGCTTAATCAGCTGCTTGCACTGCATGCTTCCTGGGAAGCTGAGAATGTTTCGGAGTGTTCTGTGGTCTGCTGGGGTAATAATATAGTGTAAAGCGCATAGAGCCTGCAGTTGAGCTGAGATATGCGCTATACAAATGCTATTTATTATTATTTATTATTATTTTAGTGTAATTTGTTTAGGATTGGCCTTGCAAGCGGCGAATTGAATTCGATTACTATTTGAAGAAAATATTTTTATATTGAGCCTTTGTCTCTGTGCCAAGATGATTTATAAATTTAATTATGCTCATGGGTTAATCTTATCTTATCTTATTATTTTGAGTTTTATTATTGTTTTCCTAAAATACTCAAAGCACCAAACTCTTTGTTTAGAATTCTGTTCCAAAGCTAAGGAATGTTTAAAGAAGCTAGTCACTTATTGGTCGAGGTTCAGCACTCGTACAGGATGTCGACTATTGACTGATGGAATCGAGCAAGTAGAAAGAATCAGTAAGCTTTAGTGTTTTCTACGTCCCCATCAATACAATTTTAGACTATCCAAATTACATTCAGTTAGTGATGGTAAAGTAGTTGTTGTTGTTCAAGACGTGAGAACTGTGAGATTTAACACCTATTTGGGATAAAGCCGAGACAGAAGAGTTGGAAACTGTCAAAATTCTTCTTTTAAAAAAACGTGTTAGAAAGTTTCACCACTAAGGACTCGATCAACGATCATTTGCACTGCTCTCACGATTATCACCAACCAAGTAAATGCAGCGCCTTCAGCAATGGCAAGCCAAATTATACATTGTTTGACAGCGTTGTAGTAGCAACTATGTAGTGTGTACAGTTTTTATGGTAATTTCGCTACCGCCACTTTTTGCTCTTTTTAAACGAATTATTTTAGTTCTCAAATAGTGAGCACATCTGAACACTGGATTATATTGATAGCCACCTCCCTTCTTTCTTTTTTCTGCTCAGAGTCAATGTGCCTTTCTTTGTGTTCTGTTCAGCACTAGTGATTCTTTAGCTTTTGGTGACAGTTGCACATTGTGTCAAAGGCTTGAGACAATCTGATCCGTATTTCTTTCCGTTTAGCGTTTACCAAACAAGGCATAACAATGATTATTTTCCCTAAAATAGTGCGAACCTCTGCATCATTTTCTTCGAAACTAAACACCAGGGAGTAAGAACCCTGTCATTCTAAAGATACGAAGTAGGTACCAATGCACGGATGATGTTCCATAAACGTTTTTGAAGTCGTACAATTCTTTTGTTTTTCAATTATTATGAGACAACAATCTTACAAGGTACCGTATTTGATTACAATATTATACCCCCAGCTCTGTGTGAAGGGCCTCCATTCCACATTGCTGACGAGGACCAGACGTTAAAAACTAGAAAAAAACAAACAAACAAATAAATTACAAATACTACCAACACATAACAAAAACCAAACAGAAAAAAACGAACAAAAAAACAACAACAAACAAAAACAACAACAACAACAACAACAAAAAACTGTGCGTAAAGTTGAGTTCATGCTAACTATAGTAGATGAAGTAGAACCTAGACTAGCTGTTCAGACCTACCTTGCCCACAGTTTTTGAAAATATATGATTGTAGTTTTCTTTATTGTGTGCTAATCTGTGGTATTGGTTGCATGTACAAGAGACATATTTCGTATATTTGCACATTGTAAACGTTGTGGGAAAAATAATATCCTTAGTGCAATTGTTAAACATGATAAAAAAAAGATTTATCTGGGCATATAACAATTGACAATTTTCTAATGAAAGGTTATGAACTCGCTTGGTCGATCATAAGGGCTGTACGTTCTTGAACCCACTATACATGCTACTGAATGTTGTTTTCATGTCACATTCTTTTACACCTTGGCCTATTCAGTCTCTCTCACCATTCAGGAAGCTCTCAGTTCGAGCACTTTTTTGGGATTAATAATGGACTCGGCTCAGTGGCAGAAATATGCAATGTTTGACCCATGAGAACAGGGACAGGGTGATCCCCCCAAAAAAATCAATCAAATGTGCAACTTTTTTCTTAATATTTTCCTCCTCACTGAAGTTTTGCGTTTCAAATCTGTACACAATATTTGGAAGTCGAAACGAATTTGTCTTTTATTCATTTTAGGTAAATCACAGAATAGTTTTGCTCTACATAGCGCGTAAAAAAATCCATTTTCAGCTATGTCCCCATTTTTTGTGTGCATGGCGCACTAGTTCGCATTAGGTCTCCCACTAAAGATTCCTGCGACTGCGCCATATTATGGCAAAGCACAGTAGTCTAACAGATGTTTACAGATAGTTTTTATCAAGTTTCCTTTGCCTGCTGACATCATGGTTAAGATTAGTAAAGAGCAGAGAGCTTTTTGTAATGAACATTTCCTCACCATCAACTCATTTCGATAGTTTCGCACAAGGTACTGAAATAATGTTAAAGCGCCCTTAAGGTCTTCTTTGATGTCCAGCGTGGAAATGCTTAATCAGTTAGGACCTGGAGAGAATCAGAACAAAAACTTCTTAGACAAAACGGTCACTTCGGATCAAACACACACTGTTTGCAACCCTTTGAACTTCATCAGGGTGCAGAATTAAGTAGAGATCCCCATGGGACGTCAGTCCGTAGACAATGTCTGCAGCAATGACTTTCCTCTTCCTATCAACGCTCCGCATTCTCAAGGCAGATCTTCCTCTACGACTGTACTATTTTTCCGTTCGCGAAGCTATCAGAAGATAGCAATGTGTTCATGGATCCTCGATCGTCTTGAAAAGCATTAACATTTCCTCTATGACATTTGGTTCCTTCGCAAAGCCTATATTCACCTTTCAGGTTATATCAACTCCACAAATTCTATTTATTTGGTCAACCTCACTCCCAGCCCTCCCCCATTGTCTCTAGAAACAGCCCCATACTGTAAGGTGTACAGTGTGTGTGGCTTAGAGTGGATCCTTGTGTTTGGCCAACATTGAACATTACGAACGACGTGTTAAAATGTGTCAAGTCCAAAGGAGGATATAGACCATTGGTTCTCGGAATTTCAGAGTAAAAAAAAAAATGTTTTTAGCTCTGTAGGAGAAAAAAATATTGCTAAAAGGTTACAGGGATGGAAAGATTAGATTTAAAAAATAAAGGGAAAGTAAAAAACAAACCAATCATTTCATGACTTTCCTTACAAGTTCTTTTAAATTGGTGCCTTTTGCATTTATAGGTGGTTTTTTTTATAGATATAAAAACATTTCCGTTTTCGAAAATAGGTTTTTTCTTTGTGAAATTTATGTCAAACAAATTTACATGTATTTTGAATGAAATATATTTGCTCCAAATTATAGCATTCTAGTACAAATTTTGCGCAATACATTTTGATAAAAAGTTGTACAGTTGGTTTTTTTGGATCACCCTGTATTTGTGTAACATGTACTGTTTTATTTTGAAAACACTTTTTGATAACACAGTATGAATTTAAAATATTATTGATAATATGTATATCATGATGAAGGAGTAAAAGTAAAGTAATATCTACTTTCTCGACTTCTCGTAAAAGCAGCTGATCAGGGGCCAAAACACAACAACTGACAAGATCTTTCGCCGTCTGTAGTTGAGTACTTATTCTCACCTGGGTGAAGTGAGGAAAATTTGTGTTAAGTACCTCGCTTTCCCAAAGATACTACATCGGACTCCTAACGTGATTCAAACCTGTGACTTTTCGGTTTCGAGCCCGGTAGCCTAACTTCTAGACTGCGGACGCAATCTATGAATAGACTAGGATAGATTAACCTCTAGATCACTGACGTCATCTGTGAAGACTATTGTGTGGTCAAAAATTCGTGGTGCAACTTATCCTCAAATATATCTTGAGCGGGTGAATCAAAGTCACCCATACTTTGCACAGCAGTTTGTATTAATTTGTCTTAACTTACTCATATGTTTCCACAACAGTTTAGATCAGATTAAAAATTGTTTCATCATAAATTCGTTTAAAAAACTATAAATCTCTGTCATGTGTAAAATGGGATTATTTACAGCACTTCCCGCCTCTTGCACAAATTTTGCATACGCATATGGCCTACATCACAGCTCACCGATGACACTAGTCTTTTCAAAGGCAAAACTTGTTACAAGAAATTAATTTTATAGTGAACACTCTTTTGCACTAAAGGTTCTCAAAACATGTGTTCAACAGGCATAATGCCTCGATTTGAATAGAAAGACCGACTTACTTTTAAAAGCGATATTGTCCCAGCTGTAAACCTTTCAAAGTCTGAAGAAACCACCCACTTCGATTTTTAAAATTAGTATTTATAAAAGAATTTTCTAGAATATAGCTAACAAGTGTTTTAGAAAATATTGATCTGTTAAGACAATTGATACTGGTCATTGTGCAAAAGCTGGAAAGTCTATATTCGAAAGTTTAGGAAATATTTGACAACCATAATATTATGTTGCGCCATGAAGTTTTGACGACACTATTAGTATTAATACTCCACCCTATCTCTCTTAGGATAACAGTTATTTAGTGAACAACTAGTGGCAGAAACACATAGGAATCTGTTGACTATCTTTGCACAACCAGGACTCCAACCAGATGTTATTCTACTCTGTTGGGTTTTTTTATATTTTTTATAAACTTCTCACATTTAGAAGAATAACTCAACCTAAACGACACGGTTTCTTCCAACAAAATGTTGGCTTTTACCTGTTCCTCTTTCGACAGTCAGGGAAATCTTGGACTTATTATGCTTTCTTCATGCGATACAGTGTTGAATCAATTTGATGCCAGGGCACAGTTAAAACAGAATATTTCCCCACGCTGTGTGAACAATTGTCTATAATTATTACCAAAATCGACAATGATTAATCTTCATTATGGATATAATTGCCAGCCTGCCTTTGTTAGTTCAGCGAATCCTAAAATCAAATCTTCACTTTAAAATGTTAGCCTAATCTATTATCTTTATTTATTTTTTATTGGAAAAGTTGGATATTGCACCCTGTTAATATGCTTTGTTCATATCCTTCTTCTACTAAAGAGATGATTGATGGTAAAGAGATGGTCTGTATATTTTTAAAAATTTGAGATGGAAATGGAGGCGGAATTAATTCAAAGGGCTGAATGTAAAAAAGGGGAATTCAATTCCTACACTTCAAGACTATCTGATTCTAGTCTAGGATGCTTTTTAAAAAATGTGTCTGTGTCATAATCAATGGGAATTTTCTTACGCAAATAGATTTCTCAGAGGGAAAAAAATGTAATAATTTCACAAAGTGCTCGTACAAACTTTACGGGAATTGTGCGTCCCCATAATACTTTCTTTTGAGACGAAAAAGTACCAAGTGGCTCACAAGAACAAATACTATGTAAATAGTAGATTACACAATTTACTGCTCTTGAACATTGAAGCTTAGGATAATCAGCAGAAATCTAATATTTAATACTGTTTGAGAACCAATAGACTGCAACTTCCCTTCAATCCTATAACACACAAGCCTAATATTTCGAGTAATTACAAAATCAGTATTCATACACTGTATTCTATTAATGTGAACAGATTTCGATATTTGATACCAACACTTCACCCCAATGCACTGGTCGTACACTTCAGAGCAAAGTAATAGTCAAAACCGTCTTGAGAAAAAATATCTGAACTTTATTAGACCCACGGATGCAGGACGTGTAAAATGGATTCAGTCAAACGTTTCAATATGAATGCAACCAATAAAATTCATTTTAAAATGTTAAATTTAAACATTTCAACTAAGGCTCAGTACTCCTTTAATTCTATTTATGCTCACCCTGCTGGGAAAGGTTTCAAAGTAAGTTTTGGGTAATCGAAAACGACGTAGTGGAGGAGATCATAACACTCTGGAATAAATTCAAATGTTTATGGCGTTAGGGTGTTTTGGAAACTGGTACAGAATTCCAGAATGCTAGTGGTTTGCATTACGGATAGTATGTGCCACGAAGAAAAAACAAATCATAGAAACCCAAATCGAAAACATACTACTAAATGTATGCTTTCGAGGACTATCAGACTAATTTTAATGAAGTGGCAAATCTCAAAATTTGAAAAAAAAGTATTTAATTTTGTTAGCGTTCAATAAATAATAATACATATACCTGTTTTAGATTGATGTGAGACGAAGTTATGGGCCTGGTGGGTGTGGTGGAGGGGTTGGTTACATCGTTTTTACTGGAACGGAATATCGGTCGAGAAATTAGAGCAGAAGTGAGATAAATATAATTCGAAGTGTGGGATATGGAGAAGAGACGTCCAATAAACAATAAAAAGATTGTGACTTACAAAGTGGAACCCCACCAGCGGAATAGTTGAGCCGCCTGTTTTAAAATGGCAGATTTAAACACCTTTTCCCGGTCTGCTAGGCGCTGTTTATGGGTTTGAAATATTTACCCAATTACCAACCAGAGTAAATGTAGGTTCAGAGCCCCAAACTTGCAGGGATCTCAGTTGACATATTGTTGTTGTTGTTGCTTTTTAAATAGCAAATCCATGTATTTTCACATCCTTTGACCAAAATTAGAAGTTGTTTTAGGCTGAGCAGCTTTGATCTTAGGCCGTCTGTCAGGGCCAAGACGGGATAAATAATATACAATATTATTATGGCCAGCATACAGACGAGAATGTTGGATTGCAAAAAAATCAAATGTTTTTCATTCGGAATCGAACTCAAATTTTCTGTGTGCTACTGCTTCACCAAAAATAACGGTTAGTGGAATGCGTGTGTGTTGCGGGTGTGTGTGTGTGTGTGTGTGTGTGTGTGTGTGTGTGTGTGTGTGTGTGTGCAATAATTACTTAAATTATTGGGCTCATCGTTAGTTCAGCCGTCCTCTCTACGAGCATCATGCTATCTTGTACTCACTTCAGATCTCCAGATTTGCCTTGAATCCCTTTGAAATTATTGAATGTGAAACACATCATGTGTGATGACGCGGTGGAATCAGGCGCGAGACAAGTTTTGATTACGTGGAGTTATTGGTACCAGTTTAAAGCTTGTTCATTTGGCTTGCTTTGGATGAAAAAAATACCCAATCTACCTTGAATAGAAGGGATATTCGCCCATGAATGAGGTGGGGGTTGTCTGGTTTCAGAGGTAAAATTAACGAGAAAATGGTCCCAAAGTTCGATGACTTTTGTACCTTGAATCAGCGTTTTTCTAGTGAAATCCACACAGAAATGTCTTTTTGAACGGACATAAAAGGTGTTGAGCCAAATAAATAAAAATTCGAGAAAAAATTTCCAACTTGCAGAAAAAGTGCAGGTTTCTTCAAGTTCAGTATTTTGACAAGTGGCTGATTTCACCACGATACCTAACATATTATTAACACACAAATATGCGACGATATGAAATATGAAATTTTAGAAACACGATATTCAAATGTATTGTACTATACCGATGGCCTCCGGCACATAAATCTACAGTCTAATAATGCACTACTAACATAACTTGAAAGGAGAAAAAAAAAGCCCAACAAAAACAAACAACAATAATATGTTATCGAGACTGGTGGCAGGACGCGTACGCTTTGATTACATTATGAGCGTTCAGTACATTGAATATTGGTTTAACCAATGGGATATAAACAGAATTCTGGTCAAATTATGTTTTATTGTCATTTTAGCATACAAGCGCTAGAGAGGAATTCAAAGTGTAATGATTTATGCACCAAGCAATCTATATAGATCTAGTTCAATTTTTTAAAGGAATACTCGTACATCTTTTGAAAGTAAGGTCCCAGCGTTTTGCTTTGTGTGTAGCAAGTGGTTGGAGGGCATTTTTAGCAGCCTGTTCTGAATTTCTTTCACAATAATGGTGTTTCTTTTCCCTGTTGTCTGTCTTCATGTGGTGGCTACGTTTTCTTTTTTTATGTTGGCGTTTTGTGCCCTCATCGTTAGTTTAGATAATTGCCATGCAACATCCCAGCATAAAGATCAAGGTACCTGGTCAAAATTATCTCCTTGTGGTAATCGAATTTTTCATAATATTTCTCTGTACTAAAACAAAATCAGCATTAGTATTAGTAACACTAGGGCTTTTTTTTGTAAGTGTTTTACGACGCTCGCAACTGCATGAGGCTATATGAGCGCACAAACTAGGGCTTGGATCTACTTCTTTTCTTTTTTGTCCCTTATTTTTTGTTTTCCCTGTCTATCCAACTTCTTTCCCAGCACTAATTCGCAGACTTGTGTCTGTGCTCTAGCGGTTGAGGCGCTTTTCTGGCGTTCGCAGGAGACCTGAGTTCCATTCCAGAGCGGGGAGAATTTCTATCTAGTGTCTCAGTTTTCAGCTTGGATGCTGTATACTTCTCAGTCCTGTTGGCCCTGACAAGAAAAAGTCGAAATTCCACCTCCTAAAAATTGATCTAAATTGTGTCGATGGGTGCTTAAAAACTTCTAGATTTTAAATGAGTCTACTTCCTGTTTTCCCATATTATTTTGTTCTGTCTGTTTTACTCCTTTCGCGGCACTTAATTAATGATAGTCCTTGTTTCAATTAGAATGTCAAAACTCAATAAACAAGTGTGTGATTCAGATCTCGCTCAGGACATCCTCCGTTTTTATGTTTTTAATTTTAGTGTGTTTTTACAGCTCTCGCAACTGCATAATGTCATATGGACGCTTTGGGGTGCATGTCAGCAGAAAAGTCCTTACAGGGAATCAGACTTACTCTGCTCACCTCTCTAGCTTCAACAGCACAAAGTCTGGTTCAATTATCAAGGCGCCCCAGAAATAGCAGCTCACAAGAGAGTGACAAACATACAAAAGAGGCACAGGAAAAATGACAAGAGTAAGGATTAGGAAAGAAAAAAGCAGAAGCTCCCTGCATGTAATTCAAGAACAGTTATGAGCATGAAATTGATAAATCAAATTCTACTGAGTATAAGAACATATTAATGTTCCCCCTTTGAGAATAGGCTTAATGACACTTCAGTCCGTAGCACCGCCCCAGAGGGTGACATATGTACACACACACACACACACACACACACACACACACACACACACACACACACACACACACACACACACACACACACACACACACACACACACACACAAGCACGCAAGGACACAGCACATACACTGTCATATGTATTCATGTTATTGTAATTACAAGGTTTTTTAATTTTCAAATGGCAACAGAATACTGGATCCATTGATAAAGCGCAGCAAAGTGTAAAAGCAGCATGCCAGCAATAACTACATTTTGTATGTTGAGAAAAACGTGAAGCATCACCAGAAACGACTGACATAGAAACGAAACTAGGATAACAAGTGGTTGTAGAACAGAGCATGACATTCATAATTAATATGGTTTGGACACGTTATGGGAATGGAGCAACAACAGCGATCCTTAAAGGCCTACAACGAGCGATTTGATGAATTCATGACAAAAGAAAGGCCAAGAAATAGATAGATCGATGGAGAGAAAGAGAGACCATTTCAAGTTACAGCAAAACGATACAAGAAGCAACACCTCTGACTTTAGTTCGACAATTGCATCTCCCCTGGACACCTTGCGGTATACAAATACGGAAAAGTAAAAATATAGCAAGTAAACAGAATGCGGAAAAAAATTACAACATAATAACTATAATATCATTATGCTGACAAAGTGGAAAGGTTCAAATCTGCTTTGTGTGGATTCTTGAGAAAACATATTAAAAGTTGTTTTTAAGAGCTTTCGAATGCTTGTTAACGAAAATGCTTGAATGAAACATTCGGTTAAAGCAACACTGAAACTATGTCTCCTAATACCAGTACACACAGTTTCATAATCAGTTCTACGAATTTTAAGACATCAACAACATTGAATTACTAAGTGGGTTTTTTTTTTCTCTCAACTTAAACATAGACTCAGGAGTTCATATACATGTATTTTAACAGCTTACTGACAAAAGAATCCTTATAATAATATTCCGAGTGTCATAAAAAGGACCTATCTAAAGGGCAATAACTCAGTCATCATTAGACCAATTTCAAAGAAACTTTGAGTTAATAAAATTCAACCAGGGGGACTATACCTCTGTGAATATGAAAAAAAAAAAATCACCATATTTGAAAAATATCAAGTTTTAAATTTTTAAATCCAAAATTGAGTGAACTGAAGCTTTGCAACTTCTTGAAAATCAACCATACTATTTTAAATAGTTACTGTTGGTGCTTTGAAGAACAAACTATTCCAACTTTGCATTGCCAAATAAACTAAGGGAAGTTGGTAGCTATTTAAATCTCAAGGTGTTAACAATTTCTCTCAATACAACCTCCTATGCGCCACATGAATTTTGAATACCCCCGTAAAATGTTTTATGGGTCGTTTCTTTGAAAGCCCTGTTCAACATTGAGTATCGACTTTTCGATGGGGGCTCTCGTGGCCTAGAGGTTATGGTGTTGGCCTCTCATTCAAAGGTCCCGGGTTCAAATCCGGGTAGCGACCGAAAAATTTTGTTCTCTAAATTTGTCTCCTTTCACCTCATTTCCTGCTCTCTAGCAATGTTCTGTCGTCTGCTTTCGTCTCCTCTTTCTGCCCCCACCCCCTCACCTCCTTTGCCCCCTCCTCTGGGCTCCGGACCCTTTCTGCAGCCTTTCTACTGTTACTCCTTTGCTCCTCCTTACTGCTGTCTTTCTGCTACACCCCTGATCTTCTGGTAGGAAGGATCTACACCTAGCCTTCTCGGACAAGGGCGAAAAATCTCGGAGGGCCCGTGTGCAAGTTGCGCACGTTAAAGATCCCTTGGTGGTCTAAAATCGATAAGAGTAGGCTTCGGCCGCCACCCGGGCAAAATTCAACATTTCCTACCAACTGAAAATATTAGGTGTGTCCCGCGCGCATATATGACCTTATGGAGTTGCGAGCGCCGTAAAACACTTTACAAAAACAAACTGTTCGATCGTTTGCGGCTTGTTCCCGTAAATCTGCCTGTGAAAAGACCATCTTTGCCAGAGGGCTCAAGTTTGGGGGAATCGGGAGACCATTTATCTATTAACTTATGACTTATAAGGCGTTCCCCCAAACCGTTGTTACAACTGTACGAGGGCCACTCTAGACATGTGGAGTGTTGCCCCATCCCACTGGAACCATGCTTCTACAGCAAAACACCTTCTCCTCCCCATACTTCTACAAAACTTTCTCAGCATGGCGATATAATCCATCTGATGTGATTGTTGTGGTTTTACCGTCTTTACCCTGGAACCAGAACAGTTCAATTACGCCCCTCTTGCTGAACGCTTTTAAGAAGTGAAATTTTGCGTTTTACCCACTTTTGGTTGAAATGTTTAAAACTTGATATTTAACAGAGGCGTCCATGCATTTTCCTTATACGTACAAACTGAATGTTCTCCTTGTTGAATTTTATTTGAACGACATTTTGTTAAAATCAGTGTGCTTATGACCAAATTGTTGACCTTTACTTAGGTCCTTTTTTGTGTAGACACCCTGTATGATAATAATATTATTATTAGCCACAGTTTAAAGGAGACTACAATGAACGAACATCTGTAGTTCTGAAAGTAATACATGAATTCATTCCCCTTGTGGTGATCAGATCGTTTTTGTGCGCGCACACACACACACACACGCACACACACATACACACACACACACACACTCACACACACAAACTTACATACATACCCCTAATGAACGAACAAATAGGCACTTGTTGTAAAATTATGGAAAAAAATGTTGTCAAGTAAAAGACTAGATGAGGGAGCAAAATCAAATCAAAAAGCAAATAAAATATCGCCCCCCCCTTTCCACTCAAACAACAAAATAAAAATCTTCAAGAAGAACTCCCCAAAACGTACAAATGGTCACAGACAAAGACTGAAAATGCACATTTTCTGGCAACCCAGGTCACACGGAAAATTGTACATTCAGAAAAGCCCGTCTCTTTCCATTAGAAAAAAAATACTGCAAACAAAAAGACAGGAAAGGTAAACTTTTGAGGGACGGAAAATTGCGCAGTTTTTTTAAATCCTGTTCTGCAACGAATTACTCAATAATCCGCCGTTCCTATGTGCGGAAAATTGCGCGGATTTTTGTGTGGTATCGATTATGTGGTCTGTAGTCGAATCATAATCCCTACCGCAACTATGTTTAGCTGATTGAGTGTTCCTGTTCCATAACACCCGGTCAAGACCTCTCTGCATGGTTGGGTGTCGGAGGCAGGGGCGGCTCGTGGGTCTAAAAAGTGGGCGTGCACAATTAAGCTCTCTTAGGCTGAAGATAATCAAGGGCAGAGTAAATGGGATGGTGTATAATTTTAGGATCTTTGTGTTGGTGAAGGAAGACATGGGCTTTTATATTCATTCTTTTTACTTGTGGCTTTGACTTCTAGAACTAAATCTGTTTGTTAGCTAAACGTCAATTTCATTCATCCTGCATTAGAACTGAACACTCAAGTAATACCTTTCACCATTCCCCTACAAAACCGTTCAAAAGCACTTAAGTTTGTCACGTTCACCTCCCTCAGGTTCACGGTCACAGAGTCACTTAAAATAGCGACAAGACAATGAACCAATCACAATTCACTTGAGCACTCCGCTGGATTGCTCCGGGGCCCACCTAATTTTGGCATGGAATAGTGCACAGAGTCTATGGCGTTTATTTTTAGATTGCCTACTGTGGGTTATGCTTTGACGCTATTCGGCAGGAGCACATTTGATATATGCCGTCTTTTTAATATTAATGTACCGTCAAACTCTCTGCAAGTGTCGTCATTGCTTGGGTTATCCCAAAGAGCGATTTATAGGTCAGGTTTCCACTGTTGACTATCCTGTTATGTTTAGATACAGTGCATAAACTTAGGTATGGCATAGTGGATGTTTTACGGCGCAATAGAATAGAAATGACAGCACGGCGCCAGCGAGGGCCTTGTTTTGATATAAAATTAGACTAGTGTTTGTTTCTGGCGTCTTTTATTTTATTATTGTGGGTGCTTTACGTCATAGAACATTAAAACATTTTGGGCGGCACTGCACGACCGTGCTCTATGGTCGAACCGCGCCTGGTCGGAGGGTGTACATAATAGCTGAAAATAGTCAGGTGAGTTAGTCAAAGAAAAACCAGACAATAAGTAAATACTCGTATATTATTGGTCTCGTATAAATGTGTATGCCCGATGCAATCTAGTCGCGATCAAAATGAAACTTAAAAAAGGAGGTTTTCATGACAGAGAAAGGACGAATAGAATATAAACAACGAAATGTTATAAGTCTTGATTCTTGGGTAAGTGAAGAGGTCTACTGTTGAAACATATTACTATTAGAATTTCAAGTCGGTACCCTGTCGAATACCAATTTTTCAAGAGATTTTGGAAACTGCTTTGAACCTTTTGACAATAGGATTAAAAACAGGTGCAATTTTCCGCTCACCGAAAGTGTCACCCACGGGGCAGGGTTGGAAATTAATTTTTCAAGACCCAACCAAGGAGACCAACTGTTACAACATCGGATTGCGTAACAACGAACACAAAATTACATCAAGTGGTGATTTTGCTGTAGTGTAGTAAATGTCCTCTCACATTCCCTGATTGCCGAAACCGGGAGAATCTCACCAAATTCAGGTCAGTTGAAAAGCCTGAATTTGTCAGCTACTGCAAAATTTTGTTCAGTAGTTTTATTTAAAAAGACAGTATACCCAGTCTTAAGCAAAACTGATATATCCATTTCACCTGATTGTTTGAAAACATGGCACGCATTTCTGCATTAGTATCAGTGAACTACTAAACAAACATACACCAGTCAAATCCAGAACAGTGACTGATCGACCTTCTGCCCCGTGGATGACTTTGGAAATTAAACAATCTAAAATGGAACGCAGACGAGCTGAAAGACGCTGGAGATCAACAAAGCTGAAAATTCATGAGGACATTTATAGACACTGTAACAACATAGTGAAATCGTT
>NW_004798675.1:97064-98387 GCF_000002075.1 Aplysia californica | reverse complement strand
CACTGCTCAGGGTCAGGGGCTACTGTCTGTCTGTTTGTCTATTTGTATATATTTGTCTGTCTGTCCATCAGGATGACGAGATGTTGGACACTCTACTCTGCTCAGGGTCAGGGGCTCCTGTCTGTTTGTTTGTCTGCCTGCCTGTTTGGTTGTCTGTCTGTCTGTCTGTCTGTTTGCCCATCAGGACGACCAGATGTTGGACACACTGCTCAGGGTCAGGGGCTACTGTCTGTTCGTCAGTTTGTACATTTGTCTGTTTGTTTGTCTGTCATTTTGTACATTTGTCTGTCTGTTTGTTTGTCGGTCTGTCCATCAAAAGGACGAGATGTTAGACACTCTGCTCAGGGTGATGCTCTCTTTCTTCTTGTCTGTTTGTTTGTCTGCTTGTCTGTTTGTCGATATTTCCTTTTATCTGTGTGTTTATTTGTCTATTTCTGTTTATTTGTGTATCTTTTTCTTGTCTGTTTGTTTATACATGTACGTCTGTTTATTTGTCTATCTTTTTCATGCCTGTTTGTTTATTTGTCTGTACCGGTTTGACTGTCCACCTATTCGTACATGTGTCTCTTTATACAATCTGTCTATCTTTCTCTTGTCTATTTGTCTACAATAGAGGTCTCAAAATCAAATGATCCGGGGGCCTCTAGGGCTTGAGTCTGGGTGTGTTTGGGTCACATCAATTATCCCATGAAAAACTGCACCAGGACATGGATGGCTGGTGCCTCTATAAATAAATCATTGATGGTCAGGTGAATTACAGAAAATCTGATCTTCTCAAGTTTTGCCAAAAGCAATTCAGAAAATGAACATTTATTCAAAACTCAGGCTTTTCTTACCAATGATGAGGTTGTTGGGTGTACTTTGAGATAAATTAATAAGGGTGAGTGTCTGATACAATTTTGCTTGCATAAAATGACCTTACTTACGGTGTGAGAAAACATAACATCACAACTGAAAGAGCTGCGGAGCTGGCCTACCATAGAAAACTGCATCTCCCCTCGACGCTTAACAGCAACAGAGGATGAAAAAGTAAAAAGTAAAAAGTAAAAAGTAAAAAGTAAAAAGTAAGTACTTACGGTGTATCTTAACATTAATCATGATAAAGTACGAACTTACAGAAGGAAAGAATGGATAGAATCAAGTGATTAAAAGTCACAAGACGTACAAGTGTGTGTACATTATATAGCAACATGTCCTGGTTCTCTATGTTTGTTAAAGTCTTTAAAGATGGTTTTACAGTGGGGTCTCTCGTAGCCTAGAGGTTAAGGTGTTGGCCTCTCATTCAAAAGGTCCCGGGTTCGAATCCGGGTAGCGACCGAAAAA
>NW_004798675.1:94560-95994 GCF_000002075.1 Aplysia californica | reverse complement strand
CTACACACACACACACACACACACACAAGTTGGCCCCATAGCGAGTGAAGACCCCGGATGTACGTAGAAGGTCAAGTACTTTCCGAAAGGAGACCTCAACTAGACTTTTATTGAATTTTCCTCAGTTTCCCACGAGCCGTTCAGTCACGAACACACAGACAAATGATGAGCTCTCTGACCTGTTCTTTCAAACTGTTTTGTTTCTTGTAGTCAACATATGTTAAAACGCCGGGGAAAACTTGAAGTTTAGCTTCATATACCTTTGCGAATATTATTATTTGCACGCACAAGTGCAGACCTCTCGTTGTTTCGTCAATAGTGGCTAGTTTCCGTTTTCTCTTTATCCTCATTTTGACAAATTCTATTTATAGCCTTTAAGTTTTTACCAAAGTCACAGATATAACACTATCATTGACTTAGAAAATGTGTCTTGTGATTGGGCTAACATTTCTATCAATGTTAATAATGTACCGATCTAGATTCTCTAGCTGTGAATTTATTATTGTGTCACGTGAATGTGAAATTCTCATCATCCGAACAAAATGGTAATTGAAGTTCCCCTGCTTCATAGAATCTTGATAGTCACAGCACTATCTGCACAAACTGTCTATACACTAGTTGTTTCCTTTCTCTTTCTCGCAGGACAAAGAAGGCCGCACAGCTCTACATTACTGTGAAGGAATGTTGAACTGGCCTGTGCTGAGGGTTTTACTGCAGGCAGGAGCCTGTCCCAATGCCGTGGACAAAGCGGGGAACTGTGTGTTGTCTCGCTTATCTGACACTCTGATGACAGGGAAACCCCACGTAAGGCCTGGGTAAGCCATTAAGGAGAAGAGAACAGCGTCTACTATTACTGTATAGACGTCTATACAGTGGGCATTGATAGAAGGGAATCAGATTGAACCAACACCTACTGTATGGACGAACGAACTACCAGCTTATTGGTTATGCTTTGGGGATTCCCATTTGTATTTATCCGTTCAGCTTTGAACTCAGGACAATACTGAACACCAAACGCACAGATTTGGAAAAAATGGAATACGTAGAATAATAGCTCAGTTATGTGGGTCAATTTATTACGATGCATAACGATCAAAACCGACAGTTATAGTTGTATACAAATGCTTAATTTCAAAATCATGAAAATCTGGCTCTGTCATGTTCTTAAAGAATCGAGGTTTCATGCATACTGTCCCATTCAACGCACAACAGTTCTTTCAAATGCATAATATATACTCCAGAAATCTGACAAAGCACACATACAAAAAAGATAATCACCGTAGTTACAGGTAGATCTAGCACTTGCTGTTAACAGAAGAATTAAACTACATGTAGTAAGTAAAATGAGATTAAAAATAATTAAATATTTTAAAACCAGAAAATGATGATGATGATGATGATGATGATGATGATGATGATGATGATGATGATGAT
>NW_004798675.1:92565-93817 GCF_000002075.1 Aplysia californica | reverse complement strand
ATAATTATTATACGAAAAACTCTTATATAAATTGACGAGCGTCTTATTTCACCGAGTAGTGACACATAGTTATAATGCCGGTGTTGTTTACCCTCAGAACTCACTCTTCTCTTGACATCTTGCTACTCGCTACATTAGAACTATAAATTATAAAGTTTCATCTGACATTTTTGTCGTTTTGAGTTACTTAGACGATGAGCTCAGAAACCAAATTTCCAAAATATGCTTAATTAAAATCGTCATTTTATACGGAGTCGTTATGAAGATATTCAAAGAATTACATTCGAAAACCCTTGGCCATGATGTAAACTCAAAATCTTTAACTTCAAATATCTCAAAACTAGGTACATTGTACTGAGCTGATAGAACTTTGTATTTCTAGGATAGTGACCTGGCACCATTGAACAACATACACATGTAATTGACATTTCTGTCTCTTTGTACTTGTTTCCCACAGGTGCTGAACCCGTGGACACCCTAACACGGGCCGGGCTCTGTACTTCTGGGACTTACAAAAATGGCCCCGACCTATCTCCACTGTTGACCGTCCTTGCTCGAGACGGCGACGATCGACTGCCAATTGCCAACTTGTTGATACACTCTCTCTTCTACACTCAGAATGACGTCATCAATATCAGTGGAGATGAAAACCTTTGTGCTGATGCCGAAGTGCAGAACTTGTTGCTACTTATGAAGGACGTTCCGTCATTGCAGCAGCTGAGTAGACGCTTGATTCAAAGGTCCATAGCCAGGAGAAAGGACAGAGAAACGTGCTTACGACATATGCCAGTTGGACCAAGTTTACAGAGATACTTATTGTTTCACGGTTCAGGCTCTCAGCAGATTCCAGCAACTGCTGCTGCGCCAGAGACATCAAATGAGCAGGACGTGTCATGAGCAGCAGAGAGCTTTGGACACATGAAAGTCCCAAGTACCGACAGTTGAGAAACAAAGGACAAAAAGCAGCTTGTGATGAAATGAAGTGTTCACTTTGTCTCTGGTGAAACATTTTACATCAAGTGACCTCTTATTGCAAGCCTCGTGTACAAAGTTAATTACATCACGCCTTGATTTGAAAATGTGTTTAGATCTAGATCTAGATCTATATATTTTTTTAAAATACGTACTATTTTGTTTTTGGTTAAAATTTTTAAAAACAACAACATAGGCTACTTAAAATAACAAGTTGTCAAAATAACATTAACTTCCTCTCTCTCCATCTTTCTCTCTCTCTCTCTCTCTCTCTCTCTCT
>NW_004798675.1:91160-92465 GCF_000002075.1 Aplysia californica | reverse complement strand
ACTCTCTCTCTCTCTCTCTCTCTCTCTCTCTCTCAGCTCCCTCTTTCTCATTGTTATTATCATCACCATTATTATTATTATTATTACTATCATCATCATCATCATCATCATCATCATCACCATCACCATCATCATCGATACGAGTTACATGCCTATTATCATCATTATAATGGAGCAAAATGCTATTCAGTCGCTCAACATCCCTTTGGTTTCATGCGGGGAAACTGAGATCAGGAATCCTTGCATTGAGGCCCTTTGAAGAGAAAGGGCAGACTGATGCCAGCGTCGTTGATGTTGTTGTCTCCTGTGATGAGCCTCGCGGCGTCGGAGGCGTAGAAGGCGACTATCTCAGCGACATCTTCCGCCTCTCCGTAGATGCCAAGAGCGGACATGGCAGCACCCGCCTGCAGGAGCTGGATAGTATAAAAAATACATTTTTTTTAAAGTTTTAGTTTTAGTAGAGGCTTTACGGCTCTCGCAACTGCATAGGGTCATATGAGCGCCATTTTTTAAATGGGGGGAGAGGGGTGTATGGGGAGCGAAAAAACGAATAATAATAATAATGATGCTTATATTTTTCAAAAATTGTCCCTGTAGACCAAGTGGGCATTCTGAAATAATATCAACTCCCTCACAAGCATACAGTGCAAGTAGCCACTTTTTTAAACTGTGGAATGTACTTACTCCACTTCAGGGAAGACCACCTCTTTTCTCGAACTATCGAACTATACACTCTCATGGCAGATAATAAGAAATGAACAAATCTGTATCAAAATCCCACTGACTAATATCGAAGTAATCTTTTCCCACTCTCTCGACCAGTCCGCGGGGTTTCGGGAGGAGGGGGGGGGGGGGCATCCCCCAGCAATCCCAAACTGAAATATTTTTTTTTGAAGTCTGGAGAGTCCAGGGATTTAATTTTTTTTTTTGGAGGGGTTCATCATCATCATCATCATTGCCTTTCTCACCCTGGATCAGGATATAGGCCACGAACAAACACTCTCCACCTTTCCCTACCCTGGGCTAGTCGTTTGATGTCACTCCCTGTCTTCCCTCTTTACTGCACATCCATTTCTGTGACTCATCTACAGGCTCCACGAGGTCTTCCCCTTGATCTTTTACCCTGTGGGTTCAAAACTAACACTTTCCTGTTCAAGGGGTAACGACTCCCTTTTTTCCCCCATAATTTGATGTTGTGAAATTAGGTTGGAATTTTTCTTGAAAACAATTCATTTGCAACAGTTTTTTAGGCCGTATTATGTTTGATCTGCAGGAATCTTTGGGTTTTTTTATGCAGCCGTTTGA
>NW_004798675.1:89610-90930 GCF_000002075.1 Aplysia californica | reverse complement strand
CCCCCCCAAAAAAAAACAACAAAAAAACAACAAAAAAACAAACAACAACAACAACAAACAAACAAACAAAAAACACAGCATCCGTGAGCTGGATTGAAAGTAAAGAATTACCGGCTGTCCTTGCTCCTGGTTACTTGTATAGGGAAGGGACAGAGGAACAGCGGGACAATAAAATTTTAATATACGCAGAAGACGAGTTTTCGTCGAGGGACATTCTCTTGACTTAATATGCCCGCTTTTTCACGATTATTATGATTTTTTCCCGCATGCCCCATTGCGCATCACGCCTACAAATGAAAACACACGTTGTTTCAGTAGTGCTGTTATTGTTTTTTTAATCACGTTCCTGGAAAAGCCCATAAAAGCGAAATGTTGAATGTTTATTTACAACCCTTATATTTCTACTGTCATAAAACTTCAAAAGCGACAAAGTCACCACCAACTTTTTGGTTTTTCTTATCGTACTTACAACAAAAACAACGATGATGGTGATGATGATGATGATGATGATGATGATGATGATGATGATGATGATGATGATGATACAAGTATACAATTTTTTTTCTACTTTAAAACATGATATGGGGAGACTTTTACTTTTCGGTTTCCTTTTCTTTGTGCTGTTGCACTTGATTGTATATCTTCCTCTCCCCCTTTTCGAAATGTAATTTGTGCCAGTTCGGCGTGAGCTTTAAACACTATGTGTGAACAATTTTAACGTATCTATACGCTCAGCCAGGACCATGGCGGTAATGACTTAGCTTTTCTTTTTCAGAGCTTCGGCTCTTTACGATATTGTCCAAATCGCACCAATGCGTAACTTGTAGTGAACGCTTTGTTGCTATGGCGTCATCACTCAATTTTTTTTCTCAGATACTATGTTCCTGATGAAGCCTTATTGGCGAAACGTTGAACATCCAGGCCTATACGAACATCTAAATAAACGACACCAACCCTATTCAAGTCTCAAGTATACCATTTTTTTTTCTACTTTAAAGCATGATAGTGATGATGATGATGATGATAAACAATATTTAAATAACGCCATAAAAAATCTCTAAAACCATCCAAGTCTCCAAGTTATCATCACAAAGTTATATTTAAAGAATGATCTAGTATGGAGGACTTTAGCCTCATCTAATGTATCTACCTCTCCTGCGCCGTTTGGGTATCCTGGTCGCTCTCGCTCGAAAAGTGGCGTCTTGATGGGGCCAGGGCTGAAACATCTCGAAAGTTACAGTCGAATTACTTCTTGCATATGATTCTTTGATGATGATGATGATGATGATGATGATGATGATGATGATGATGATGATGATG
>NW_004798675.1:84104-87791 GCF_000002075.1 Aplysia californica | reverse complement strand
ACTGGCTGCAGAGATGCCCCGCCACGGAGGCCCGGCGGTGGCATCTCTTCGGGGAGGATTCAGGGAGGTTGGACTGCCTCACCCGCTACCCAAGGGAGGCGGTGGCCCTGGCGAAGAGCACACTCTTCGGGGCTCCGAACATTTCGAACGGATAGGCTACCACAAACACACACAACAACAATAACAACAACAACAACACCAACAATAACAAAAACAACAACAACAAAAATATCAAGAGCAATAGTTACAAGAACAGCAGTAACAACAAAAACAACGTTAACAACAAAAACAGCAACAACAGGAACAACAACAACAACAACAGCAGCAGCAGCAGCAGCAGTAGTCGCAGCAACGGTAGCAGCAGTAGTAGTAGCAGTAGTAGTAGTCGCAGCAACGGTAGCAGCAGTAGTAGTAGCAAAATATACGACAAAAACAACCATGCCAACAAGGACAACAATGACGAGAGAGCTCACTCTGCCGGTAAGGTACACAGAAATGTATACATATTTAAAAGTGTTGGAAGAGAGAGCTTTCCATTAGTACCCTTTTCACTTGCGTACGGCTTGTTACTCATTTTTATGTGTCCCCCCCCCCTCTCCCCTCAACACACACACACACATACATAAAAAGAAAAGGAAAGAAAAAAATGAAAACAAAAGAAATAAAATGAAAAGAAAAGAAGAGAAGAGTAGAGAAAAGAAAATAAGGCCTTCAGGATAAAATAACAAATATAAAATGTAATGACATATTATTTAAAGTAAAAATATAAATTGAAAAATCGTTCTCGTAGGCTCCTTCATGTTACAAGGAAAATGTCTGTAGTCATGCAGTATCAATTTTTCAGTGTATAGAATAGAGACTGCTTCTGACGCCTTCAATAGATTCTTGTTTGCCTATAGTTATTGACCGAGCTATAGGACCAGAGGCACACAAATTTAGACAAAACAAATTCTACCAATAAAATATTTAAATCTATGGAATCTGAACGACGGGGAGAGCCTCAACAAGCAAAAGACTGAAAAAAAAAATCACTGCCAGATAGCGCCTGGGGTCGTCTTTTACCAGGATTCGAACCTTGGAAGCTAGACGTAGCCTTTGCAACACAATCACCTGGAAGTATCCCCATGGCAAGTCCGGCAAGCTCACGGTGAAGAAAACAATCTATATATTTTCCTTTCTCTGTGGGGTTTTCCAGATTTTGCACCGACTGTCTATATTAAGAAAAAGGGAACGATCCTCAACTTTTTGCACAACAGAAACAACAACAAAAACGACAACAATAACAACAACAACAACACCAACAATAACAAAAACAACAACAACAAAAATATCAAGAGCAATAGTTACAAGAACAGCAGTAACAACAATAACAACGTTAACAACAAAAACAGCAACAACAAGAACAACAACAACAGCAGCAGCAGCAGCAGCAGCAGCAGCAGCAGCAGCAGCAGTAGTCGCAGCAACGGTAGCAGCAGTAGTAGTAGCAACATATAAGACAAAAACAACCATGCCAACAAGGACAACAATGACGAGAGAGCTCACTCTGCCGGTAAGGTACACAGAAATGTAGACATATTTAAAAGTGTTGGAAGAGAGAGCTTTCCATTAGTACCCTTTTCACTTGCGTACGGCTTGTTTCTCATTTTTATGTGTCCACCCCCCCCTCTTCCCTCAACACACACACACACATACATAAAAAGAAAAGAAAAGAAAAAAATGAAAACAAAAGAAATAAAATGAAAAGAAAAGAAGAGAAGAATAGAGAAAAGAAAATAAGGCCTTCAGGATAAAATAACAAATATAAAATGTAATGACATATTATATAAAGTAAAAAGATAAATTGAAAAATCGTTCTCGTAGGCTCCATCATGTTACAAGGAAAATGTCTGTAGTTATGCAGTATCAATTTTTCAGTGTATAGTATACAGACTGTTTCTGACGCCTTCAATACATTCTTGTTTGCCTATAGTTATTGACCGGGCTATAGGACCAGAGGCACACAAATTTAGACAAAACAAATTCTACCAAAAAATATTTAAATCTATGGAATCTGAACGACGGGGAGAGCCTCAACAAGCAAAAGACTGAAAAAAACAAAAAAACAAAAACAAAATCACTGCCAGATAGCGCCTGGGGTCGTCTTTTACCAGGATTCGAACCTTGGAAGCTAGACGTAGCATTGGCAACACAATCACCTGGAAGTATCCCCATGGCAAGGCCGGCAAGCTCACGGTGAAGAAAACAATTGATATATTTTCCTTTCTCTGTGGGGTTTTCCAAATTTTTGCAACCACCTTCTATTTTTAGGAAAAAGTGAATTGTCCTCAACTTTTTTTTCTACAACACAAACAACAACAAAAACGACAACAACAACAAAAACAACAACAACAACAACACGAACAGAAGTAAGAACAGCAGTAACAACAAAAACAACTATAACAACAAAACTGCAACAACAACAACAACAAGAACAAAAATAACAGCAGCAGTAGTAGTAGCAACAACGGTAACAGTAGTAATAGTAACAACATCTATGGCAAAACAACAACAAATACAACAACAACAACAACAACAACAACAACAACAACAGCAACAAAAACAACTACAACAAAAACAACAACAATGACATGAGAACTCAAAGTGCTGATAAGGTACACAGAAATGCATACATGATGTATATTAAATAGTGTTGGAAGAGAGTACGACATGTTTATCATTTTTATGTGTCTCCCTCCCCCTCTCTCGCACCAGCCCTCCTCACAAACACACATACATTTACACCAAAAAGAAAAGGAAAGAAAAGAAAAGACAGCAAAAGAAATAAAATGAAAAGAAAAGAAGAGAAGAGTAGAGAAAAAAAATAAGGCCTTCAGGATAAAATAACAAATATAAAATGTAATGACATATTATTTAAAGTAAAAATATAAATTGAAAAATCGTTCTCGTAGGCTCCTTCATGTTACAAGGAAAATATCTGTAGTCATGCAGTAACACTTTTTCAGTGTATAGAATAGAGACTGCTTCTGACGCCTTCAATAGATTCTTGTTTGCCTATAGTTACTGACCGGGCTATAGGACCAGAGGCACACACATTTAGACAAAAACAAATTCTACCAAAAAATATTTAAGTCTATGGCATCTGAACGACGGGGAGAGTCTCAACAAGCAAAAGACTGAAAAAAACATAAAAAGTAAAAAAAAATCACTGCCAGATATCGCCTGGGGTCGTCTTTTACCAGGATTCGAACCTTGGAAGCTAGACGTAGCATTGGCAACACAATCACCTGGAAGTATCCCCATGGCAAGGCCGGCAAGCTCACGGTGAAGAAAACAATTTATATCTTTTCCTTTCTCTGTGGGGTTTTCCAAATTTTTGCACCCACTGTCTATTTTAGGAAAAAGTGAACTGTCCTCAACTTTTTTTTCTACAACAGAAACAACAACAAAAACGACAACAACAACAAAAACAACAACAACAACAACACGAACAGAAGTAAGAACAGCAGTAACAACAAAAACAACTATAACAACAAAACTGCAACAACAACAACAACAACAACAACAACAACAACAAAAATAACAGCAGCAGTAGTAGTAGCAACAACGGTAACAGTAGTAATAGTAACAACATCTATGGCAAAACAACAACAAATACAACAACAACAACAACAACAACAACAACAA
>NW_004798675.1:82801-84004 GCF_000002075.1 Aplysia californica | reverse complement strand
ATTATTATTGTTTTTATTATTAAGTGATTTTTTAAAAACAGGCAAAGCCAGGCTCACCAGTATATCGATCTGGCCAAAAGCGTCCAGTGTTTCAGACACAATTTTCTCTCTCACTGCAGCATCTGTGACGTCACCTGTGACGCTGATTACCTGGGAAAAAAATGAGGGCAAACGCGACCTTAACGATATTATAGAGATAGGGAGGAGGATGATGATGATGATGATGATGATGATGATGATGATGATGATGATGATGATGATGATGATGATGATGATGATGATGATGATGATGACAACGACGAAAACGACGACAGTGGTGCCTGCCCTCGAACAGATATATCGCCTCAACCATGTCAACTCACATCGCTGGAGATGTCGGTAACTTGGACAATCTCCTCCTTCACTGCGTCCAAATTGGCCTGGTTGCGTCCATGAAGAGTGACCTTTGCCCCCCGTCTTGCCATCAGTTTAGCCACTGCGGCGCCAATTCCAGAACTACTTCCTGCAAAGTTGATTGTACAAGTTTAAAATTTTACCCCCAAATCTACGTAGTTTGAATCAATTAGGAAATAGGCAGCCCTGAACACTACTTCCTTGCTGAAAAATTGATAAACTCATCGAAAAAAACGCCCTAACCGTTTGGAAATCGAATTCGTGTCTTCAGGGGTCAACCCACCCCCACCCCCCTAAAAAAAAACACTGAAAAAAATCTGCTTGCAGTGATGCATGTCTTTCATATAGCAACAACAGCCAACCACAGCAGCAGCAACTGTAGTTGTACTTCTACTAGATCTAGATGTAGCATGTTGCACTCAGAAACAATAGCAGATAATCCATCCACAGTTTAGTAACGTTTGGCGCAGATCTACGTTGTGCAAATAGCAGAAAGTTTCGTCAAACCTCCATTTGTTGGGATCGATACATTTGAGCGTGGCTCGTGTCACGCTCGTCACAGTTTCATACCTTAGGGCCTACTCTTTTTTATACACGGGCCGGAAAAGCCCCGTATGTCATAGGCTTTTTGGTTAATGCAACTCACTTCGGGGATCAACATAAAAAGTCAGAAACTGCACCCCGGATCATTTTGATCACTGACTTGGTATCGTGTGTGTTCGTCTCTCCTGTTTTCAGTCGTGTGTGTATACTAACACTAACATTACAGCTTGGTTTTCCTCAATTTGAGAGGAGCGGGTTGGGTTGGGG
>NW_004798675.1:79799-81588 GCF_000002075.1 Aplysia californica | reverse complement strand
TGAATGGTTTTGCTGTATATGGCACTTAAAAAAACAACAACCCATTTTCAACTTTGTCCCCATTTTCATCACATGACGCACCAGTTTGCATTAGGCCAAGGCCCTACTTCTAAAAGTTGCAACAATAGCGACATATTGCAAGCTGCAGCAATCGTAAAAGTCAACTGAAGTCTACAGATATTATTTTCCCCCCAGATTTCGTTTGCTTGCTGAGATCATGGTTAAATTTAGTAAAGAGCAGAAAGCTTTTTGTACGGAACATTACCTCTTCCTAAACTCACCATCCCTGACATTTCGTAAGTTCTGCGCACGGCATGGAAAGAATGATTAGGTGCTCTCAAGACCATTTGTGTCATGAGTACAGAAGTTCCGTCAGTTTGGATCTAGAGCGAATCAGAACTAAAGATTTCCTTATAAAGGACAGTTCAGGTCGAACACGCACCATGCGCAGCCTTTTAAACGTCACCAGGGTGCAGATTTCGGTAGTCGAGGACTTTCCTACACCTCAACAGTCTGCATTCTCATAGCAGATCTTAACCTACGACAGTACGATTTTTATCTTCGTTAGGCTGAGATGACATGGATCAGGGCATGGCAATGTGTTCATGGTTCCTCGATTGAAAAGCGGGATTATTTCCTCGATGACATTTGGTTTTGTGCAAACCCCATTTTCACCCTGCGTGATATGTTAAATCAAAAAATTCTGTCTATTGGGCACCCCACTCCCTATTGTCTCAAGAAGCCACTTCATACTGAACATGTACAGTGTATGTGGCTTTAAATACTCGTGGTTTAGCAGGTTCTTGTGTTTGGGCTCGATTGAACATTTCTATCGACGAGTTAAAAATGTGTCGAGACCAAAAGAGGGCATGTAGAGTACTGCTTCTATGAACTCCAGAAGGAAATCGTTAGTCTTTTAAACGAAATAAAAGAAATTAAACGTTGTTTAAATGTTACAGGGATTGAAAATTTAACATCAAAGAGAAAAAAATAAAATAAAAGTCAACCAATCTTTTCACGACTTCCTTTATAAGATTAAAAAACAAAACTGGTGACCTTTGCGTTTTGGGGTGCTTTTTGTCTTTGAGCCATTTCCGTTTTTAAAACAAGTTTCTTCTTCTTGGATTACAGGTCAAACACTTTCCTTTTGAAAGAATTATGTCTGTTCCAAATAACAGCATTCTAGAACAAGTTTTGTGCGAGATATTCAAAATAAAAGTTGTACAGTTTTTTGGGATCACCCTTTATGCCATGCCAAAATCCACGCGCTTTAACTAAGGGACCATTCGCTAATGACGTCAGCTAAATTTAGCCAAAAATGACCCCTCCCCCCTCTCCCCTTGTCATCTTCCGTCATCTTTCCCGTCTTGTTAGTTGTCGGTCTTGGGTGTAAATCTTTTTTTTAATAAGTGTTTTACGGCGCTTGCAACTGCAAAAGGTCACATGAGCGCTCGGGACACATTAATTTAGTTGGTAGGAAATTTTAGAACTTTGCCCGGATGGCGGCCGAAGCCTACTCTTATCGATTTTGGACCACCAAGGGATCTTAAACGTGCCCAATTTGCACACAGTACCTCCAAGATCTTTCGCCTTTGTCCGAGAAGGCTAGGTGTAGATCTTTCCTACCATAAGATCAGGGGTGTGGCTGAAAGACTGCAGTAAGGAGGGGGAAAGGAGAAGCAGTAGAGAGGCTGCAGAAAGAGCCAGGAGCCCAGGAGGGGGCAAAGGAGGTAAGGGGTGCGGGCAAAAAGTGGAGATGAAAGCAAAAGACAGAACATTGTTGGAGAGC
>NW_004798675.1:71177-78686 GCF_000002075.1 Aplysia californica | reverse complement strand
AGATATAGATTTTTAAAGGCCCCTGCACATTTTACATTTATTTTTTCAGTTTCTAATATCATACATTTTAATATTAAAATTCATTTTCAAAATTTTGACAAAATTACCCCCTCCCCACCCCTTTTTCTAAAATAGACTTTCCTCTGTAGCCAAGCGGCATAGTTCAGCCCTCATAAGGGATGTCGTCCCAAAGCCTTAACTGCTGTAACTATTGCTTTAGTTTTCAAAAGGGTCGCTGCCCCTTGTTTTCAGAAGGGCTACCGCCTTCTAGCACTTAGTACGTCTGCAGCTCCCATAACCCAAATAAATGGGCTGTCGACCCTTAGCCCTTACATGTCTGTTGCCCCCCCCCCAGATTTGTATGGTCAAAACTGCAAAGACGTCAAATGTTTCAGTACCGAAAAATCGATGTTTAAAAACCGATTATGACGACAACAATATCATGAATTTTGCACTCGCCTGTCAAAGCCCAATTCCATTTTGCTTGTCCAGTTCTATATCCCATAGATTGGTTTGAAGTCATTTTACCTAGTTTCATTGGTTAAACCTGAAAAATTAAACAGAGCTGCACCAATTAAACACATTTTATATTTGCAAATTTGAAATAAAACGTTGAAAATGACATTATGATTACATAAGCTGAATACATCCGTTTTCTCTTTGATGTCAGCTTTTGAGATTTTGACTACCTAACCTTAGACAACTTGTAAACAGATGTGTTATACTTTACTTGCAAAGAAGCTTCAGCCAAGATACGTGAATAACAACTTTCACAGGTAGACATTACGACAAAAATGTAAGCAATGAAAGCTTCCAAAAAACAAGGTTTTATTTGGAGAATGCTAACAGCACTGATGATATCGTAAAGCCGTAAAGTTGTAAAAATTGACATAACAAATATTTCGTGTTGAAATTTGTACCATTACATGTGACTTTGTAATTGGAACAAAAGCAACCAGATGGAGATAAATACACGTCCTTGGACATCTACAACGCTGTATATTTCTAAACTTTATGCTAATTTTCAAAACTCTGAAGCAAAATCAAGGTAACAGCCTGGACCATACTATCTCGAACCATACCTTTCGGGTGAACAACTGTTAGATAGAAACAATTTAAAAGACATGTTGGTTGTAGAAATGCAAACACCATTATAGAAGGATGATACATACACCACTTTTGTAAAGGACGTTATCAAAATCGCTGTCAAATGAGCATACCAATACACAAGTAAGACTGTTTAAGTGTAAAGCGCCTCTATGTTTAAGAATGAGGTTTGTCTATCACACATCTCTAGGAAGGGATAAAAACAACAACAACAACAACAACAACAACAACAACAAAAACAACAATACAACAGCACACTCTCCTAAAAGACATGAGCAATGTTTTAGGATTGTCAGGGTGTGGGCATGTGTTAGGGGTGACTCGAGAGCGTACTCGATGTGCCTTTCATTAAGGTATAATGGAGACTCGCATCATTTCAAATATAAAACTAACCTGCCTTTCAGTTTATTTAGGTTTCCCCTTCAGTGATGTCAACAACGTGATACCCACTTGCTGTGCTATGAAACAACACTTTAGGTCCAGCGCACACTAGGAACATTTCCACTTATCGCAAGGCTGTGTGTACGCAAATGAGGTCATTTTCACCCTTTGTTCTCTCTTCTCCGCCAAATGATGTCATGCCTAAGTTAAAAAATACATTGACAAACACGCAAAGAGGCCCGGCTCGTTCATGAAGATTGAACGATATATGATTTCAAGAACAAACATATTCCCGCTGATACTCGCAAAATTGAAAGTTGGGTTGCAACTCTTTCGATTTCTTGGGGATCTATAAACAACACACTTTTCTCTGAAGATCAACCAAGTGACATAATCGCCACTTCTAACACATGCCTTTGAACGTTTATCAACGCAACAAAACAGAAGACATAATATTATGATACATCACTTCAAGGACGCTGGGCATAATCCTTTAAGTTAAGGGCGATCTATTTCAGAATGGTGACTAAGATGGCATTTTTGGAACTAGTACGGGAAAATTGTTTCATTATCAGACGCCAGGGTCAGATATTGCAATCATATAGAATCTAGGTAATGGGCCAAACATGAATACGAACTCTTGAACTGATTCTCCTCGATGACAACACGATACAGGAGCAATTAGTAGTTTCTGACGAATTTCAGTTTTTAAAAAATCATGGGAATAATATTTTATTTTCTTGAAGGTCAAGAAAAATAACTGGGAACATTTTGTTTTGATTTTCTTATGCTTTCGGATGTTTCTACTCATGACAAAACAGTTTGAAAGAAAAATGTTATTCAACTACTTTGCCGCCTTTTTGTTCGTTATCATTTGGAAGTTACAGGGTCCATTTCATTACATGAAGAAGGTTCCCCATGTCCATAAAATGTGTGTCGCCATAGCTACAACAATGAAATTTGGCATTCATATATCTAAATCTTTCAGGATTTGTTCATAAAGCTTTGAAAATACAGAAGTGCCATTGAACAACACAGCGTTTTGTGATGCCAATTAGAGCTTAAAGATGGGTAAAACAGAGTCTTAAAACACGAAAGAATCTTTTTCAAGATCGAAGTGACTATTCCCAGTGACACTGGAGATAGGTACAGAAACTATTCTCAATGACAACGGAACTCTTTTGCATTTAAAAAATTGGAAGTCTTTGCCTTTGAATTTTCACTTCGAAACAAAATTGCGATGCAGATGGGAGTGGAAGCGAAGTTCTCCTCCTTCAAAGAGTTTGAACAGAAATTGGCAGCTTTTCAAAAGGAGACCAATGCTGTTTTTTGTTACGAGCAGTTACAAAAGGTGAGTGCTTGGTAGTTTTGTTGGTGATTTAGATCAAGATTCAAGGCCTAGATTCTATTCTAATGTGTACTGTAGACTCTCTTCTCACTTCGGTCCAGTATTTTTGTTCTCTTCTCTTATATGGGCCTAGACTTGACTGTAGCCTAGATCAAGATCTAGATCTAGAAGAAAGAAGAATTGGGAACGATTTCCACCTGTCCTGTACGGTGGTCTCTAAAATCCGTATGTAGATCTAGATCTACACGTACATCTAAATTACGATTGAATAACAAGCAAGCATAGAATGATCATTCCTTTCTTTGAGCATGCTATAAGCCTAGTCTGAGCAAAATCTGATGGGTTAACACCTGGGCGTACTCCCAGTGTGGGAACAATAATGGGCCTGTTCTCGGTGTCACTGGGAATAGTTTCTTGGCCTATTCCCAGTGACACTGAGAGCAAATCTGGCCTATTCCCAGTGACACTGGGAATACTTTCTGGGTCTTTTCTCAGTGACTTTCTCACTGGGAATATTTTCTGGGCCTATCCGCAGTGTCATTGGGAATAGTTCTTTCCCTTCAAGATATGACTTTCAAGTTATCATAACAATTGCAGTTCCTATGGGTAAGTCGGGGCTAGTAATATTCAAAGACCTTCTGACTGCCTTAAAAGAATACGCCCCTTCTGTACAAACAGTAAGAACATGGATAAGAGCCGTTGTGGAGGAGGCAGGAGTCAGAGATGATGAGGTACGGTCTAGACAGCTTTTTTTCTTCATGGCCTGTAATTGGTGCCAGCATCCTTAAAGTTGTTAAAAAATTGGATGGTGATAGGCGAAAACTTGTCGAGTTGTTATGATTAATAGATCTCCCTGTTGACAATTTTAAGTTTTCAGGATTCTGACTGACAAACTGAATACAGAGACGATTTCTAAATGGGTGCCGCATTTGGCCACTCAGGGTTATTAGGAAGCGAGAGAAGAATTCTCTTTGGATTGATTTGTTTCATGCTTTTCAGAGACAGCAAAAGGGATCTTTAGACTTTTAGACAAAATCGTACTTGGAGGTGAACTCTGGGTTTATTCTTGGGAAGTTGAGATAAAGAGACAGGAAAATGAAGAGACTTTGGTGATCAGAGAAAGCATGTCGCAAACAAAGATTACTTAAGGTCATGCACATAGTTTTCTTCGCTACCGAAAGAATAACTTTGCTACAGCTAGTCCAAACAGGCATAACTGTTCACAAGGAAAGTCTAGACCAGTTATAGAGATCTGAAAGAAAAACAACCAGCAACAGAGTCTTTTGGAGACTGAAGTTTGGTTCCGCCAAGACAATGCTTCCTCCAAGACAATGCTTCCTCCCACAATGCTAGAATATTGGTGAAGCTTTCGGACCGTTACACCTGGGAAATGTTTAGGCATCCACGCCATACACCTGATCTGGCTCTCTGTGGCTTCCACCTTTTCTCCAGAATGAAGGCACACTTTTGCAAACATAGATTTGAATAAGAATTTTTCTAAATAGAGGCGACAATGAAGAGCGTCCTTAATGTCTAAGTAAGATGGTCTCCCATTGTCTATAAGAAAAGTGGACGTCTTATACAGTGTCGCAACAACATTTGTAAAATTTGGACAAAGTCATCAATGTCACTGCATTACTTTGACGTTCCGTTACAGCGAGAGCAAAGGTGCTTTGATAGTGTCTGTGGTTACTTTTAAAAAAGCATAAGATGTGCCAAATTTCATATAATTGTTTTGTGTTCAAATCGTTTACATTTTATGAATGTGGGGAGCTTGCACAACATGTAATGGACCCTGTACTATTAAATGATCAATTTCCTCTCCTTGGACGAGCGTGGAGGGGTCTGCCACGACGGCGGGTATCCCCCGAAGGTGTGCACGTACACTGGCCTGTCTCAGTGATCCGAGGCTGTAACCATCCAGGACAATTACACAGGCCTGTTGGGGACGACGACTGAGCTGGCGGTATGGTCGAGAGAGTCATCGTGGCAGTTGGTGATGTCACTGGTCTAGCGGTCTGGCTTGAGTTACTGCTTCCTGCCTGGTTGTTCGCGCTGCTCTGTGGGGCAGGACTCGGGAAGAATGGAGAACTGGCGGGACGACTTCCGGTATCCAGCTCACACCTGGATACACAAAATATGATGTAGACAAGAGCAGCCATGCTAAGCATGAGATAAAGAGAAACAAGATCAGATCAAGGAAAAAACGAGTAAAAAAAGAGACAAGATCAGACAACGAATAAAACGAGATAAGGTAAAGCAAGATCATAATATCAGAGGCAACACGACATGAAAATAATTAGACAATATCAGCCTAAGAATAACACGAGCTAAGGTAAAACAAGATAACATCAAGAAGAACACGAGATACTATTAGACAAGATCAGACCAAGAATAGAGACAAGAGTATATCAGGATTAAAACGAGTAAAGATATAAAAAAGATCAGACCAGGTAGAACATGAGATAAAGTGAGACAAGATCAGACCAGGAAAAACACGAGATGAGAATGTTTATAGAGAAAAGTAGGAAGACATAGAATAATATTAACTGTTTACAGAACAATTGGTAGACGTTGAATAATAATATGTACAGAAAAGTGGGAAGACGTGGAATAACAATATGTAGGCTACTGGTACAGAAAAGTGGGAAGACGTGGGATAAATAACTATCGTCGAGAGGTTAGTCTAGGATAGAGAAAGGCGGAAAATATTTCTTCGTGGCCTATAAACTAATGCAGGATGAGAAAGTCAAAAGATGATGATACCGGCAAGAGTTCTCGTTGAACCGCAGAGCACATGTCCTTCTGTTCCGACAGCAGTTTCGTCGTCGCGAGGCACATTCACAGCGGCAGGTCTCAGGGTTGAAGACTTTGGGCACATGGCAACGTCTTCGCCGGGCCATGCGTCGACATCTGGGAGGCGGAGGGGGAGGGGGAGGAGGCGAAAAGAGGACTTCTTATACAGTGTCATTATATTATGTAAAAAAGAAATGATGATAAAACAGGTAATTAGCGGGAAATCGCAAGAGTTTTTTTATTTTTTATTTTGTAAAGTGTTTTACGGCGCTCGCAACTGCATAAGTCATATGAGCGCGCGGGACACACCTAATATATCGCAAGAGTGTCACGGATTAGTGGCTGTCATTAAAGGTGACCGCTACTTAGAGGAGACCGCAAAGGCAGTTTGGATCATTTAAGAGGCGCAGACTTCGACCCTGCGAGTCAAGGCTATACGAAGCTGAAGGGGATACATCTCCCTGCAGAAAGACAGGGACACTCAAGAAACCATCTCTCCACACGCAAATCGAACTCAGGTCTTGGGTGCAACGGCAATGTCTTTAGATCCAACCACTTCACCAAAAACGCCGGTAAAGTGACTTTGTCATGTATATATACTCGCAGAACAGAACGAACAGGTTACCGCCAAATATAAGTTGTGGGAGACTGTGCAGACCACTCGCTGTTTCAATAGAAAAAATTGAAAGTAAAATAATCTTCGAATAAACTAACTAAAAAAGCATTCCCCTGCTTTCAATGTCATTGTAATTGTTTCAGTTTGACGCCTCTTTCAACACTGCAAATTTATTTAAGACACGGGACCTCCACTTTAAACGTCCACGGGACCTCCGTATTTAACGTCCATCGCCACCTGGACCGAGAAAGAAATGGGTGGAGAGCCTTCAAAACTGCAAACAAACCAAGTCCAACGCCCCCCCCCCCCAACCGTGGAGATTCGAGCTAGAGTCATCCGCTCTTTAGTACAGCATGATATAAAATGAGCTAACAGTGTGCCCCATCTGTCTTCGACCACTAAAGTTAAGATTTTTCAAGATCATCACAGAGAGTGAGTAACTGTTCTTATACAAATAAATTGGTCGGTAGTTCCTACCATCTACAACAAGGCTACTGTCGAAGTTAACATTAGTATATATAATGTTGTGGATTTATTTTTACCTACGCACATAATGAAATGTATTCTAGGAATATGTATCTATTATATAACTTTCAAAATATGTGGTAAGTTCCTACAGGTTGTATTTTTTACCAGCTTTATTTTTCATTCCATATTGAAATTCTTTTATGAAAGTAATACAATGTACACAATCTAAGTCTATGTTTATCTACATGTGTTTTTACAATTCATGTGTTCAGCCACAGAAAATTTTCCACCGGGTCAATAAAGTATTCAAGTCGTGATTACAATGGCAATTTCACTCGTAGGATGAAAAAAATGGCACTCTTTATGGTGGGAGACCATCCTACTTGTGAAATTGAAAGAGTTGTAAACACTCGTTAAAACTCATGATTTCGACTTTGCAGTTTCGCTCGTAGGATAAAGCATGATTTCCCAACGTAACTCAAGTAATATATTACTGCTCTTATCTAAACAATTCCTACTCACTCGCAGCGGCACTGATTTCTGTTGAGTCTCTTCCTTGGTCCACATGAGGCAGTGGTCAGTGTGCACTCACAGGAGCAGCTCATGTGTCTCACCACCTCTACTGGGTACGTTCCGCGGGCCTCCAGTGCCAGATGACCGCTGCGCGAGATGGGCTCTAGTTGTAACAACTGTGAAATAGGATGATGAGACATGAGAATAGCAGTATGATTTTAATGTTGAAAAAGAAAATTAGGAGTTAGACATTGAGTGCTACACGCCCGCGCACACACAC
>NW_004798675.1:69952-71077 GCF_000002075.1 Aplysia californica | reverse complement strand
TTGGGGGTGGTGGAGGTGGTGGTATACTTGAAAGATGGGGATCCCAGCCATTACAAGCTCACCCGCTGGTCGAATGGTCACATGGGTCAGAAAACGTTTGTCAAAGAAAACTAACCTTTTGAGAGAATGCCGAACGTGAGTGTCATAGCGACGAAATCAGGCGCTCGTCAAAATAGTGAAACTGAGTACACCGGGTATTTTCCCACCTGTCAGGCAATTTTGAATGAGCTTTTCTTTGTTTGTTTTTATTTGTTTTGTTTGTTTGTTTGTTTCCTTTGGGTGAGGCGGAGCTCAACATCTTTTATGCGCATTTAAAAACACATTTCTGTGTGGATTTTACAGGAAAAACGTTGATCAAGGACGAAAAAAAAAGATGTAAATGTGCATTTCCCAAGGACTCTCAAGCTTTGATCTTCACCAAACTTTGGAGGTCATTTTCTCTGACACCCTGCAGCCGTCATCACTTTCAGTCGCACATACAAGCCAATAATACCACATACAAGAAGAGAGAACACCATTATTAATTAATTCCAAGCTACCGACTTAGCTTGTCAGTTTCTTAGTGCATAGGTGAGGCAGCGTGGTGGAATCAGGCTCTCGTCAAAATAATCAAAGTGAAGAATTTGGCATTTTTCTGCAGGTTTGTGAATTTTTATCAAAATTATTTTTTGGGGGGCTCAACACCTTTCATGCCCATTAAAGAACTCATTTCTGTGTGGATTTTTCTGAAAAACGTTGATTAAAGGCACCAAAAATATAAAATTTTCAGTTACCATGGACTCTTAAGCGAAGGAAATAACTAATCTTTGGCAGCCATTTTCTCACTAATTTTACCTCTGAAAACAGGTGACCCCCCACCTCCTTCTTTTGCAAATATCTTGACTTGTATTCAAGATAAATTGATATTGTTTTCCTCCAAATAAAGACAAGTGAACAAGCTTTAAGAGGATACCAATAACTCAATATGCCCAAAAATTGACGAGAGCCTGATTCCACTACGCTGCCTCACATATGTATCTAGCCCGAGTGGGTGGTTGGCGGGAGCTCTGATGTGGTTTGTTTCTTCTTTCCTATCAAACATCTATTACCCTTATCTCCCCTCCTTTTTTATGTTTGTTACTCTCT
>NW_004798675.1:67893-69071 GCF_000002075.1 Aplysia californica | reverse complement strand
GTGGTGATGGTGGTGGTGATGTTGATGCTGATGTTGTTGATGATGATGTTGTTGATACTGAGTCACTTCCGTCTAGCCTGTTAACCACACGTAATCTCAAGACCCTCTTTGTTAGGCCCGATTCCCTACTAGTATAGTAATAATAGATAGCATTTGTATAGCGCAAATCCCCGCTCAACAGCATGCTCTATGCGCTTCACAATCTATACTATTACCACGGCAAACCAGAAAGCATTCTGAAACAACCCCAACTTAGGTGTGAAATACCCAGTGAGACTACCTAGAAAAGCGAAATAAATCCGGTACAGAAAAGAGCAGTAAGGTCATTTTGGTTTGGACAGGGCAAACTGTCTTCTTACGACATGTCATAATCACAAGTCAAGCCTAAAGATTCAGCGTAATCAAGGCTCTTAGCCTGTCATAGCGGTAACTATAAATTATAAAGTCCTCTACTGCCCCTTCCACGAATAAAACGATTATTACCTTATGAAAAACCATATATAGATCTAGAACTCAATTTTTAATATTCCTGATCTATAGTGCGGTCAAAAATTCGTGGCGCAACTTATTGTCAAATTTTCTTCAACTACCGTTCATAAAGTCTCCAGCTTTGCACAATGATAACATCAATTTGTCTTAACAGATCAATTTTTTTTGTACCTGTGAGCTGTATTCTAGAAATTTCCTAAATAAATACTATTTAAAATCCCAGTGGGGAGCTTCTGCAGATTTTAAAAAGTTTACTGCTGGGAGAATATCGTCTTTAAAAGCAAATCTGTCATTTTTTTCGAATCTCAAAATAATGTTTATTGAACGCATGTTATGAGAACCTTTAGTGCAAAAAAAAACAAAACGTGTTTACTATAAAGTTAATTTCTTGTAACAGGTATTTCCACTAAAGAGTGTCATTGATGAGCAATGACGAAGGCCATAATATGTGTATGCAAAATGTGTGTGAGAAGCGGGAAGTGCTGAGAACAATCCCATTTTCCGCGTGACGGAGATTTAGAGTATTTTTGTGCAAATCTATGAAGAAATGTTTTTTTAATCTAACTTCAATTGTTGTGGAAAAATATGGTTAAGTTAAGACAACTTGATACAAACTGCTCTGCAAAGTGTGGGTGACATTGATGTACCCGATAAAGAGATATTAATCTAACATCTGCGTTTGTCGCGGC
>NW_004798675.1:66079-67774 GCF_000002075.1 Aplysia californica | reverse complement strand
AATTGTTGTGGAAAAATATGATCAAGCTAAGACAAACTGATACTTACTTTATTTTTCCGATCCAGCGGCCATTTGGGTTCTAGCCCTTTGGTCTGCAGACAAACTGATACAAACTGATGTGAAAAGTATGGGGGACATTGATTGATTCACCTGGTAAAGAGATGTTTGAGGAGAAGTTGAGGCACGAATGTATGACCACACGGTAATCACTGGCTGGTGGGTGTTCTGCTGTGGTTTACTCCTTGTTTTTTCCTAACACAGTTATATGAAATTGTTGTAACTTACCCACATTCGGTGACAAATTGGAACAAGGGACAATACAGAGAAGCAAGAACCTGTACTTATCACGAACTGTGAAAACTAATTTTAAGGCTAACACACACAAAATATATCGGCCATTCTACCGGACAACAGCAACAAGAACAACAACAACAACAACAAGAACAGCAACAACAATAACAACAACAACAACAACAACAACAAAATAAAACTAAAACAAAAAAACACAAACAAACAATGAAAAAGGAGCCATTAAGGAAAAGAGGCGACGCAATGGACACTCACTATCTTTGCCTCTCTCCCGTGGCGGGGCGGGCCAGCAGCAGACGACACGCACAGAGCGCGCGCCACATCAATGAGATGAGAATCTCCACGTCTGCTCACTCAGCCGTGGTTGAAAACATGGAAAGCTGCCAGCGAAAAAAAACACGATATTTTTACAATTTTAGGAAAGAAAATTAATGCGATCGTTCTATAATTTATTTTAAATCTGCAGACCTAGAGGAAAGTAAACCAATGAGATCTTTCTATAATTTCATCTTAAAACTGCAGACCTATTTTTCTTTAGTGTTCAGAGATAACATGATTTTTTTAAAATTTAACTCCTGAATGCAGCTAGGCCTCTATCGCTTGACCTTGAATTATTATTTTCCGGAATTTTGAAAAAACATGTTTTACTATAGCGACATCAAAGTACTAATAGAAGTTTCTTGATTAAAGGAAAGTTCGTGCGGTTTGCAGCAGCCCAAGTTTTTGTGTTGGGCACTTCGTTGGCTCAGTTGGTATCAGGCTGGACTACCAAGTGGAAGGACCAAGTTCGACTCTCAGACTGAGCGTTCGTGTTTTAGTCATTGTTTTACAGCACTTGTAACACAATGCGGTTATGTAAGTGCCGAAGATTAGAGGTGTTGCAAGAGAATAACAGTAACAAACACAAAAAGAAGGAGGGTAGATAAAGACGTTAAATGTTTGATAGAAAAGAAGAGGCAAACCATACCAGAGCACCCGCCAACCACCCACAAGCGTTCTTGAACTCGGGTCGTTTTGAAGAGTTTTTCAGGCTATCCGCCCATTGAGCTCGGGCCTTTCTTTCGGGGACGAACTTAAATTTGGAGGTCCCGCCTCTTAAATAGCCTACTTTCTTTACAGAATATAATTTATCTTTGGGCACCACGACAACCATAGCATACCGTTACCTATCACTGGGAGACAAAACTGCCACCTTTCAATGACCCCGTGTTGACCCCAGATTCTGCCCACTAGATAAGTCGGTTCGACACAGGGGGTCTATACTTTGTTTTTTCTCCTTTTGTAATAGCGGCGAGTTGTTGAAATAACGATGTCCCTCTTTTAACACGGAATGGCTTTCTCTCTCTCTCTCTCTCTCTCTCTCTCTCTCTCTCTCTCTCTCTCTCT
>NW_004798675.1:63069-64087 GCF_000002075.1 Aplysia californica | reverse complement strand
GGTGAAAGGAGACAAATTTAGAGAAGAAAATTTTTCGGTCGCTACCCGGATTCGAACCCGGGACCTTTTGAATGAGAGGCCAACACCTTAACCTCTAGGCCACGAGAGCCCCCAATTATTGTTTCTAGACTTTAATACTTCAGTACTTTGATAGGTAGGCTTATCTATAGTTCTATAGGTGCGTTTGCTACTAGAAGAATTATGTCGCGCAACTTATTTACATTGGCTCTAGTGTCCGTTAATGTTTCTAGACCCTAACTTTAATGCTTCTGTACTTCGATAGGTAGGTGCACTTGCTACAGGATAAAAATTATTTCGCGCGACTGACAAGAATATATGTCGACGCGACTGATTAAAATTTGCTCTAGTGTCCGTTAATGTTTCTAGACTTGACTACTTTTGTGATAGGTCTCTATAGGTGTAAACTTGCTACAACTACAAGAGTTATGTCGCGCGACTGACAAAAAGAATACGCGACTGATTTACTTTGGCTCTAGTCTCCGTTATTGTTTCTTGACTTTAATACTTCTGTACTTCGATAGGTCTCTATAGGTAGGTGCATTTGCTACAAGAAGAATTATGTCGCCGCGACTGATTTACATAGTCTCCAGTGTCCGTTAATGTTTCTAGACTTTAATGCTTCTGTACTTCGATAGGTAGGTGCGCTTGCTACAAGAAAAATTATATCGCGCGACTGACAAGAATTATGTCGCCGCGACTGATTTACATACATGTAGTCTTTAGTGTCCGTTAATGTTGCCAGACCAGTAATTGTGTAATACTTCTGTACCTCAATAGGTCTCTACAATAAGTCTCTTCAATAGGTCTTTTCAAAGGTCGCTATAACTATAAGATGCATTTGCTACAAGGAGAACTATGTCTGTGGGACTGATTTAGAGCCATGTTTCTGGTGTAGAGGTTAGGCGACTTACTGTCTCACGCAGGAGACCCGAGTTCGATTCCTGATTGCAGAGAATTGTTACTGAGTATCTCGGTCTTTCTGCTGGTGGAAAGGAGG
>NW_004798675.1:52432-61573 GCF_000002075.1 Aplysia californica | reverse complement strand
TGTAGTTGTTGTTTTTGTTTTAGTCTCAATACCTCGCGACCCCAGAGCTTTCTTGTCGTATCTCCATTTTTTTTTAAACTATGAAAATGTGACATCTTCTTAAGCTCACTCTTTGCTATGAAACGTTATCACTGTTATTAAAAAGTGGAGATACGACAAGGTTTCCATATTTTTAAAAAACATTTCAGGGTAAATTTTTACAGGAAATCGTTGATGAACTCACAATAAAAATAAAAATGTAGATTTGCAGTTTTCAAGGACACGCGCGTTATGAAAGGCACCACACTGTCCCCGTGGTTTTATGCACCCCGCATAAATTAGCAAAAGTTGATCACTTTTAGCATAATTTCTGATTATTTTCCCTTTATCATTATTTTTTAAAATTAACAAAATCGCATAATTTCACATGACCTTAAGCAGTTGCGAGCGCCGTAAAACCCTCTACTAAAAAATTTTTAAAGCATAATTTCACATTTTTGGGCTCAGTTTGCATAATTTCATAATTTTTCTTGCATAAAACAAAGGGGACAAACCGCACTTTAGAGATTATTTTCTCGCTAATTTTCCTCGTCGGGGACAGGTTCAAAAAGATGTCCAAGTCGTTGAAAATTGAAGGTGACCAGAGAACAGAGATTGTGCTAATGTGTAGGTGAAGGGAGATAACAAAGACAGTTGAAACTTCTGGGTGAAGGGAGATAACAAAGACAGTTGAAACTTCTGGGTGAAGGGAGATAACAAAGACAGTTGAAAAGTCGGGACCTCAGTGCTTTCTTGGCCCGTCTCCATTTTTAATAACAACAGTGAAAACAGTTCGTAACAAAGATAAAGAATGAGCTTAAGAAGAAGTCACATTTTCAAGGTTAAAAAATAGGATGGATATAGGACAAGAAAGCACTGAGGTCGCGAAGTGTATTTGTGAGGCAGCGTGGTGGAATCAGGCTCTCGTCAATTTTTAGGCATGTAGAGTTATTGGTATCAACCTAAAGCTTATTCGCCCGTCTTTATTTGGACGAAAAAAATATCCATTTATCTTGAATACAAGTCGAGATATTTGCAAATAAAGGAGGTAGGGGTCACCTGTTTTCAGGGGTAAAATTAGTGAGAAAATGGCAACCAAAGATTAGTTATTTCTTTAGCTTAAGAGTCCGTGGTAACTGAAAATTTACATTTTTTGTGCCTTTGGTCAACTTTTCTCAGAAAAATCCACACAGAAATGAGTTCTTTAATGGGCATGAAAAAAATTCACAAACCTGCTGAAAAATGCAAGTTTCTTCACTTTGGTTAATTTGACGAGAGCCTGATTCCACCACGCTGCCTCACATATTATGGAGTTATTGGAGTCATCTAAAAGCTTATGTATTTGCCTTTTTTTTCGTTTTTTTTCCCCATTTAAAACTACCCATGTATCTTGAATAGAAGTCTGTGTATTTGCAATTGAAGGAGGAGGTGTCACTCGGTTGCGGCACAGATAATCTTTGAAAACGGAACAAATTACACATTTCCTACCTTTAACGTTAATCAATGTTTTCATTAAAATCCACACGGAAATGTGTTTCTATATGACATAAAAGGTGTTGAGCCAAAAAAAAAATTCGATAAAAAATTACCAAACTGATGGAAAATGTCTGTTTCTTTGATTTCATTATGTTGACATCTAACCCTTGGAGCTTATATGACCTTATGCAGTTGCGAGCGCTGTAAAACCTTACTAAAACAAAACAGAATATTTTCAGTTTTGATAAAAACTGATTTTGAATTTTGCCTGGGTGGCGGCCAAAGCCTACTCTTATTCATTTCAGGACCACCCAGGGATCTTTAACGTGCACAATTTGCAAACGGGACCTCTGAGATTGTTCCGCCCTTGACCGAGAAAAACTAGGTGTTCAATAATCTTAACTATCCTAAGATAAGGAGTGCAGCTGAAAGTGAAAGACAGCAGTAAAAAGGAGCCAGGAGAAACAGTACGACATGTAGAAAGAGTCCGGAGTAAAGGAGAGAGGGGCCCAGAGGCAGGGGGTGGGGGGAAAGAAGGAGGAGAGGAAGGCAGATGACAGAGCATGTCTAGAGAACAACAGGAAAGGAGGTGAAAGGAGAACATTTGAGAGAAGAAAATTGTCCACCACCTGTCAATGTCAAGTCTCGAACCTGGAATCTATTAGGTATTTATAAGAACACACACACACACACACACACACACACACACACACACACACACACACACATACACACACTCACACACACACTGAGTTGAAGAGAGCAAGTTTGTTGAAAAGTGTATGTAAAGGGAAATAACAGAGATAATGTTTTTCAAACACGGTCTGCACAAGGGGAGACGACTTTGTCCATGCTATTTCAACGTTCGTGGATAATTTGAAAGCCCATGATTAGGCCTGTAACAATTATCATAATGTTCGACTCCCCAATCGATATAATTTAAATCATTTTAAAAGAAATGCGTCAAATAGCTCTCCAAAAGAAAGATGAGATATTCAATAGAATAAACTTCCCCCTTCCGGAAAGAAACTCACATCCTCTGGATGGAAGAGGTAAGATCCAAACCATAATAGAACAGATTCCATTTTAGAAGCTCAGCTTACGCTTCTCCCTCCGAGACCTAACATAGACAACACACTCTATGGAACATTACAGCAACTGCAGCAAACCTGCACTTATCACTACATGGCATTGGACAGAAGGGCGAGAGCCAAACTGTTGCTGGATCGATAACAACAACAACAACAACAGAAGCTCAGCTGACGGAGAAGTGTTCTGGGATATCATATAGATACGGTACATCAGTATATATGTCAGTGTATATCCAGGTCCACATGAAAGTAGGACCCCCATTTTTCCCTGATGTCTGCTAGATCAGCCCACTGTCTGGACAAGGGACCATACCATCAGTGCGTTTCCCTAACTGCATAAGGAGCATTCAGTTACTTTTTTAAGAAAATGTGAAAAAAAACGTTTTATTACTCCTAATACACGTTTTAGCCTCTCGATTTTTACAATTTATGTTAAAGTTGTCATGAATTATTGAAGCAAAGTAAAATGTGAGAGCTGATTTTTAAGACTGTGCTTCGGTCAAAGACTAGAGTTTTCAGATTTTGTTCCATTTAGTAGTATAGGGTTTTACAGCGCTCGCAACAATGCGTAAGGTCATATGAGCGCGCGAAACACAAGTTGGTCTTGTTCACAACAGTTCGCTGTATGGCTGGCTCGGGTCAGTAGTTAAATCTTAAAATGTTTAAAAATCAGTGTAAATATACATATATTTTCAATCTAAAACAATTTTTCTAGCTAACATAAACATTTTAAATAGTACAGTTTTACTTTACAATTTGCCATAAAGGCCAAAGGCCTTCATAAAATTCAAAATTTTGCTGGGACCAACGACAGAAAAAATATCTTGCAATTTCTTGCATTTATAATATTTCCTTCGGATCTCTCCGAAGTCTAGACATTCGGTTAAGATGTGTCTAATGGTAAAATCTGTGTCGCATCCAACACAGAACGGCTTCCCATCTCCTTGTAGGAGGTATTTGTGGGTCAGGGCCGTGTGTCCGATGCGCAATCGAGTAAAAATGACTTCGTCTCTTTTGTTCAATAAACAGATAGCAAACTGCAATGACGATGTACATGTTGGTTAAGTTTTCAGAATAATCAACATGTTTTTAGTGTACAGTAATAAGGTGATCCACAGGACTTGCCAAAACAATCCTGCAAGGAACCGTACAAGGAAAGAGAAAGAGAGGAAGGCAGAGAAGGAGATGGGAGGACAACATTACAGAGTGGACAGGAAAGACGATGGGTGACAATCTGAGGAGAGCAGAGGACAAAAATAGATGGCGAGAGCTGGTTTTCCAATGCAGTGGTGCCCCAACGGTTGCCCCAACCACGGGATAGAAGAAGAAGAAGAATAAGGTGATCAAACTTCAGCAACAAAGAACTAACAATAGAGGGTAGCACCTTCCTCTGGGCTAGCTAGAATTTTTAAACCACACAAATGTAAAACAAAAAGACTAAGTCTCATTATTCTATAAAAAAGCATTTATTGGTACCTGAATCAATAAAGAGCAGCAAAAATTTGACTGCTGAGACAATAAACCGACTGCTCAAACCTGACTTGATAACAAAACATAATATTATGGCACTGTTAGTCCTAGCTAAGAAATAACAAACTGATAAAGATGGTCCTAGCTGCTACTCTTGCCTCTCAACCCACAGGAATCTGGACAATCACCAAGTCTAATTCATCACCTTACACACGTGTACACACTGACGTACAGTCAAATTTCCATACTAGAACAACAGAAACATAATATACATATAATGAACCCGCTCATTTACCGTTAAATGACTGAGTTACACCTACACAACCACATAACAATCGACTTACGGTCAAATGTTTGTAGTACACCAACAGAAACATGTGTGAGGCAGCGTGGTTGGTCAAATGTTTGTAGTACACCAACAGACACATGTGTGAGGCAGCGTGGTTGGTCAAATGTTTGTAGTACACCAACAGAAACATGTGTGAGGCAGCGTGGTTGGTCAAATGTTTGTAGTACACCAACAGAAACATGTGTGAGGCAGCGTGGTTGGTCAACTGTTTGTAGTACACCAACAGACACATGTGTGAGGCAGTGTGTGAAATCAGGCGCTCGTCAAAATAATCAAAGTGGAGAAACTGGCATTTATCCAAAGGTCTGTGAATTTTTATAGAATTTTTGTTTTTTGGGCTCAACAAATTTCATGCGCATTAAAAACCACATTTCTGGGTGGATTTTACTGAAAAATGTTGATTAAAGGCATAAATGATGTAAATTTGTAGTTTCCAAACTCTCAAGTAAATCAACTTTGGCCGCCATTTTCCCAATAATTTTACCTCTGAAACCAGGTGACCCCCACCTCCTTCAATTGCCAATATCTTGACTTGTATCCAAGATAAATGGAAGTGTTTTTCATCAAAAGCAAGGCAAATGGACAGGCTTTAAGACGATACCAATTATAGCTCCATATGCCCTTATATTGATGAGTGCCTGATTCCACCACGCTGCCTCACATACATATACACACAGACATACAGTCCAAGATCCATGTAACACCAACACAATATACATTTACCCACAACTGCCAGACCACCAGTAACATAAAATCATAACATAATAACTGACAATATTTGACTGTTTGACAAAAGAACTTGTTCTCAATTTATCTCTGTGGACAGCACAAATTTCCTCACCACAACGAAGAACATTTCACTGACTTTTGTATTTTCTTTGGATTGGCCAGGTTTTCAATTTAGAGAGGTTGCAAAAATAGAAGGGAAAAAAATGGGGATTCTATTTTATTTTGGTTTATCGCTGTTTTCAGATTAACCATGATCAATTTAAGTGGATTCCACAGTACCTCCCTCCCAAGTGGAAAATGCTGATTAAATCCTACAGGCAGCATCATTAGCAATAATTCTCGAGAATTTGTTTCCTGTTTTTCAGTAACCTTTATTGACTCTCCCATACTTTTTAAGTCAAAAGATTTCAGACTGATGTAACAGACAGTCGGAGGGCACTGTGGGTAGGAGTTGGAGGTCCTACTGTTTCGCTTTACCTCTATCTCTTCTTTCTTTTTTAGTTTTTTAGTTAGTAGTTTAGGGTTTTACGGCGCTCGCAGCTGCGTAAGGTCATATGAGCGCGCGAAACACAAGTTGTTTACTTTCCCAAAAGTTCACTGCACGATTGGTTAACTATCAGACTTTAAAATGCTAAAATATTAAAATTCGTTGTAAATATGTTTTCAATTTAAAACAACTCTTATAAATAACCATAACAAATTTTGAACAGTACGATTTCACTTTACAATTTGCCTTAAAGGCCAATGGCCTTCATAATACCCAAAATTCTGCTGGGAACAACAACGGAAAAAATGTTTTGCAATTTCTGGCATTTATAATATTTCCTTCGGATCTCTCCAAAGTCTAGACATTCTTTCTATTTAGCTTACCATTTCCCAACACTGAATAGTCTACACAAAGCATACAGGCAGCCCGCAACCCAGCTGGGACGCACATGGAAATTGTCATGACGTTCGATACTTATACTCGAATATAGAGAAGATGTACGATACGGAAATAAACACGTCCCTTTCCCATGAACCCAATACGGCTGAACGTTTGTTCTCGTCATGTGCTCCTCTAATATAATATCTAGAAGTCAAGGCATCATAACATGTTGTCAGAAGTGGGACGTCTAACTATCCTCTACCTCATACCAGAGGTAGGAAGGAAGATTTACCACATATGATGTCAGAAGTGGGACGTCTAACTATCCTCTACCTCATACCAGAGGTAGGAAGGAAGATTTACCACATATGATGTCAGAAGTGGGATGTCTAACTATCCTCTACCTCATACCAGAGGTAGGAAGGAAGATTTACCACATATGATGTCAGAAGTGGGATGTCTAACTATCCTCTACCTCATACCAGAGGTAGGAAGGAAGATTTACCACATATGATGTCAGAAGTGGGACGTCTAACTATCCTCTACCTCATACCAGAGGTAGGAAGGAAGATTTACCACATATGATGTCAGAAGTGGGATGTCTAACTATCCTTTACCTCATACCAGAGGTAGGAAGGAAGATTTACCACATATGATGTCAGAAGTGGGATGTCTAACTATCCTCTACCTCATACCAGAGGTAGGAAGGAAGATTTACCACATATGATGTCAGAAGTGGGATGTCTAACTATCCTCTACCTCATACCAGAGGTAGGAAGGAAGATTTACCACATATGATGTCAGAAGTGGGATGTCTAACTATCCTCTACCTCATACCAGAGGTAGGAAGGAAGATTTACCACATATGATGTCAGAAGTGGGACGTCTAACTATCCTCTACCTCAAACCAGAGGTAGGAAGGAAGATTTACCACACATGGCAAATCCCAGAAGAGGAAAGAGACAAAGTGGCCCCACTATTGGAAAGATTTACCAACTACTGCACTCCCAAAGCAAACATCACCTTAGAAAGGTACAAGTTTAATGCACCAAGTCAAGCTGAGGGGGAAAGTGCGGAAGAACATGCCACAAAACTCAGGAAATTAAAGTAAAAATTGCAAGTATGGGAAGCTAAAAGACAATCAAGCTAGTAAGAGAAAAACTTATTGTGGGGTTGAGAGACAACTCCTTGAAAGAAAAGAACGGTTACTCCGAGAGAGTGGGCCTAGACTTACACTGGATTAAGCACTGCAAATGTGCAAGATTGAAAAAATCTCAAAATCAGAAATGGGACGACTAGATAGCCAACACAGAATGTCAGTCCAGACTTTGCAGAGGAAAAAGTCCAGTCCATCACCAAAAGTCTACAACCCATCAGCAAAACATAAACCCAAGTACGGGTCCAGTTCAAAGATTCAGCCAAAGTAATTTTGCACCACCCCTCACCCTTTTCTTCAATGTCCTGCTCGAAACCAAACATGCAATAATTGCAAGAAGTTGCACCACTTCAAGAAAGTATGCAGGAAACTCAGACACAACCAGACACAAGAAATCACAATGGGAGAACAGTATAGTTGTGCATTGGAGACAATAAAGCTGAACAAATCTGACACGAAGCTTTTGCAACAGTTAAAGTCAAGTTACCTGAGTGGAGTAAAGCAATTCTAAAGGCAAAGATAGACACTGGATCACAAGGAAACGCCTTGCCACTAAGACTGTACAGGAAGATGTTTCCATCAAAAGTCGACAAAGATGGGGCACCTACAGATTTGATATTATCTGAAGTCAAACTGACTTGATGCCGTGGACACTAAATAAGGCAATTCGAAACTTGTAGCACTGAATGCACATACAAAGACAACACAGAATGTACAATCTTCTACGTCACGGAAGACAAGGAATCAGCAATTCTTGGACTACCGACACTGCAAGCTCTAGGCATGATCAGTCTGAACTACCGCATTGAACAGAAATGCAACTCAAGGACAGAACATATCAGGAACAAAGAAGACCTGATCAGCAAATACCCTGAGACCTTCAGAGGCATAGGAAAGTTTGAAGGCCAATATCGCGTACACACAAGCAAAGATGTCCCACCAGTGATCCACCCTCAAAGGGAAGTGCCAATCCAGATCAAAGCCAAAATAAAGGAAGAGTTCAAAGAAATGAGAGAAAATGGAATCATTGAGAAAATTCGAGAATGTCAACCTACTTAATAGGTCAATAGTCTGGTATACAGAACAAAACCAAATGGAAGTTTACGTCTTTGTTTACACCCAAAAAGCTTGAACAAAGCTATCCTGAGAGAACATTACACCACACTGGAGGAAATTCTGCCAAGCCTATCAGGTGCACAGTATTTTTCCATCTTGGATGCCAAATGTGGTTATTGGAATGTGAAGTTGGACGAAGAGTCAAGTTACCTCACAACATTCAACTCGCCAGAAAAAAGATTCCGATTCCCAAGAGTGCCATTCCGATTGAGAATGAGTAAAGTTATTTAAGATATTTTTCAGAAGAAGATTGACCAAACTTTTGATGGATGCTAAGATGTCATACGCATTGCAGAGGAGATTGTCGTTTTGGGAAAAACAGAACAAGAACATGATCAAAACCTACACAAGATGATCAGAAGATGTGTCCAAAAAGAAGTACTAAATAAACTTCACTTGCTTGTTGGCCATGGACAGGAAGGGATAGAAGATGAACTCAGACCAATGGAAACTTTAGGTGGGATAGACAAAAGTAAGCATCAAACTGTAACAGACATCATTATCATGAATCAGAGGAGTTTGCATTCTATGTTGAATTTCAATGGTATAACAAATCATCAAACAAACACTACAAACGACTCCCGTCAGTAGAAGATTCCTCGACAGCGATGAAACGGGATGTCCATCATTTGATCGGCCAGTTCCCGCCGGACGTCCCACAAGTAGTGGTCCACAAGGATGGCGTTGACGTCATAACTGGACACGTCTTTCTCCCTGTCTGCCTTCAACAGCTCAAGGATCTTGTCTCGAACGAGCTGTAAAAGTAGATTTAAATCATTCACATCAACAACCGTAAAGATGATTGAAGCAAAAACAAGGACCAAAAGGAAAAAGGCCATCATGAATTCTTCTTAGGTTTACTGGGGGG
>NW_004798675.1:36150-50941 GCF_000002075.1 Aplysia californica | reverse complement strand
AAGAAGCCAATGAATAGCAGTAGAAAGGCTGCAGAAAGAATCAGGAGCTCAGAGGAGGAGGCAAAGGAGGTGAAGGGGTGGGGGGCAGAAAGTGGAAATGAAAGCAGACGACAGAACATTGCTAGAGAGTAGGAAAGGAGGTGAAAGGAGACAAATTTAGAGATGAAAATTTTTCGGTCGCTACCCGGATTCGAACCCGGGACCTTTTGAGTGAGAGGCCAACACCTTAACCTCTAGGCCACGAGAGCCCCCTGTGAAGGTTTCCTTCTTAGTCGATGTATTGATGTATTATACTTGTGAACATTTTATCAAGGGCAGAGCGGGGAGATTCCATCATGACTGGTCGCGTTTTGGGTCGGTTTCTATCATGGCAGGTCCAACTGCATTAGAATATTTCTTCAGATTTATGTCCGAAATGTGAAACAATGCAAGCACAGTGAAATGGCGCAGATGTACATTGACAAACTCAAAGCAAGAATTTTTACACGCATCGAGTTGCTCTTTAGAAACTTGTTCCATTAAACGTTCCAATTTTGTGAAATCTCATAACTGTGAAAAGTCCAAGATGGATGAAATAAAATAAGGCTAGACTAAAAAAGGCCGATATATCGACGATAGGTCCACATAATTATGTCTATTACAGAGGCCAATATATATATAGTTAAAAATGGTCATCTTTTTTCCCCCTAAATTAGATTGCAAAAAGCGACAATAATCAGAGAATATCCTGGAAAACTAGATTGATGATAAAGATGTTAAACGCACAGAGCTTGCTGTTGAGAGAGATTTTGTGCAAAAGCAAATGCTATTCATTATTATCAAAACCAAAACTGCTCTTACCTCACACGCCCACAGGCTAACTCCTCGTATCTCTACCTCTATTCTCTCTCCACTTTTCAGCAAAGGAACTGTCAGAATACAAGAATCACATGAGCGTTAGTAAAATGAGCGTTAGTAAAATGTGTGACCTCCCTACTGAATCAAAACCAAATCAAAGCTTCCTCTACAGAACAAAACTGTGATGAGATTTTACACATTCCTTCACATCAAACACAAGGACAGAGGAGACTGTACTCATGGCGTCGGAGGCCTAGTGGTTAGGCTCTCGGACTCGCAACCGTAAGGTCGTGGGTTCGAATCCCGTAAGTGACCCGACGTTGTGTCCTTGGGAAAGGCACTTTACACAAATTTTCCTCACCTCACCCAGGTGGGAATGGGTACCCGGCTATAGACAGCGAAAGATCTTGTCAGTTTGTTAGTGTTTGAGCGCTTAATCAGCTGCTTGCACTGTATGCTTCCCGGGAAGCTGAAAATGTTTCGGAGTGTTCTATGGTCTGCTGGGGTAATAATATAGTGTAAAGCGCATAGAGCCTGCTGTTGAGCGGGGATATGCGCTATACAAATGCTATTTATTATTATTATTATTACTTATCAGACCCAATTGAACCTGAGACTCCAAATTTACAGACCGTTACCATATTATTTTAGTTTTACGGTGCTATCAACTGCATGAAGTCCTATGAGCGCCAAGGGGTGGATGTCATCAGAGAAGTCCAATCTGGGAATCAGGCTTACTCTGCTCACCTCTCTAGCCACAACAGCACAAAGTCTGCTTCAACCATCAAGGCACCCAGGAATAGTTTACAAGAGAGTGAAAAACATACAAAAGAAGTAGAGGAAAATGACAATAGTAAGGATGAGGAAAGAAAAAACAGCAGTTCCCCCTATGTTGTTCCAGCACAGCATGAACATGACATTGATGAATCAGCCCATTTAAAATTCTACTGAGATTCTACTGAGCATAAGAACATGTTAATATCCCCCCTTTAGGAATGGCCTTACCATATTGGGTGATGCATCTCGAATCAAGACTTTTCTTAAATAAAGTGCAATATGACATGCACAAAAATAACAAAGTTAAATAAAATATAAGCAGGAGCATATTCTTATAAAATCTGGGCAATTTCCGAAATTTTCATTTCTGGATTTATCCAGAAAACTGGCACCTGTGCCGGGACATTTAAGCGATCAGCCCCAAGCACACAGTTGAGCAGTGAAGAGGAGAAATATTCTACTAGATTCTACTAATATTCTATTAAAAGACCCATGCTTCTGATCTGTAACAAAGAAAGATACAGAAGGTCATTTTTACCATAATCTATCAAAATGCTTCCATCTTAACCATCTTGTTTAGTGTACTTACGACCTTAGAGCATGCATCAAAATAACATTGAGTGTGTATCTAGCTTACGATTATTATTGTTTATATTGCTGCTCATTTATATTATGCATGTGATTGTAAGCCTACTTGTGTGTGCATGTGTGTGCACGTGTGTGTGTGCACGTGTGTGTGTGTGTGTGTGTGTGTGTGTGTGTGTGTGTGTGTGTGTGTGTGTGTGTGTGTGTGTGTGTGTGCACGTGTGTGTGTGTGTGTGTGTGTTTGTATGTGTGTGTGTGTGTGTGTGTGTGTGTGTGTGTGTGTGTGTGTGTGTGTGTGTGTGTGTGTGTGTGTGTGTGTGTATGTGTGTGTGTGTGTGTGTGTGTGTGTGTGTGTGTGTGTGTGTGTGTGTGTGTGTGTGTGTGTGTGTGTGTGTGTGTGTGTGTGTGTGTGTGTGTGTGTTATTGTGTGTGTGTGTGTGTGTGTGTACTCGTGGTGGAACACCAAACCAATGTGCCAGGATCTGGACAATAAAGATGCATCTTATCTTATCATATCTTATCTTATCTTCTACAAGTCCATGATCCACACACAGACAGACAGTCAGCATACCTTGCTTCAACTTCTCCATTAAGCTGTCTGAGTACTTCAAGACACCATAGAACACCAGGGCTTGAGGGATTCTAGAAAAATCAGAACGTTACAGAGTTATGTCATAAATTTTGGTAATATACCCTCAGGGTAAGAGATATATCATCAGATGGTAGATGTCACACCGAAATTAAAAGCCGCATTTGCCAAGCAAAAACAACCTTCCACAAGATGAAACAAATACTCACAAACATCAATCTGTCACTGGAAATGAGAAAAAGAGTACTGAAAAGTTACATCGAGCCAATCCTATTATACGGGTGCGAAGCGTGGACAATCAATAAACAGCTGGAAAGAACGATTGTGGCGACAGAGTTGTGGTTCATAAGACGCATGCTACGTATCCCATGGACAGCTAGAAAAACAAATGAAGAAGTCTTGGTTGAAGCAAATTATAGAAAACAAATTATCACGAATATAAGAAAACGACAGGCAAATTTCTTCGGACACACAATGCGGAAAGAAGCATTAGAGAATATTGTCACAACACGAAAGTTTGATGGAAAGAGAGGCAGAGGCAGACAGAGGGAAAAGATACTGGACAAGATGACAACATGGTTGGGAGCAGCAAGAACAACAGACACCATTGCTGCAGCGAAGGACAGGGTGAAGTGGAGGTCCATGGTCGCCCACGCCAGTCGGCAAGGCACCGGATGATGATGATGAAGAGATAAAGGGGAAAGAAAGCCACATGGAACCTGGAGACGAGTCAAAGAGAATCATGTACAGAAAAGTGAAAAGACAAGGAATAATGTCAAGAGGCTAGCCCGTGATTCATGTCAGGGAAAAGTGGAAAGTATAATATGTGAGGCAGCGTGGTGGAATCAGGCTCTCGTCAAAATAATCCAAGTAAAGAAACTTGCATTTTTCCACAGGTTTGTGAATTTTTTTCAAATTTTTGTTTTTAGGCTCAACACCTTTCATGCCCATGAAAGAACTCATTTCTGTATAGCTTTTTCTAAAAAGCGTTGATTAAAGGCACAAAAAATGTAAATTTGCATCTACGACGGACTCTTAAGCTAAGGAAATAACTAATCTTTGGCGGCCATTTTCTCACTAATTTTACCTCTGAAAACAGGTGACCCCCACCCCCTTCATTCTCAAATATCTTGACTTGTATTCAAGATAAATGGATATTTTTTTCGCCCAAATAAAGACAAATGAACAAGCTTTAAGATGATAGCAATAATTCCACATGCCCAAAAATTGACGAGAGCCTGATTCCAACACGCTGCCTCACATATTTGTTGCGACACGATGGAATCAGGCGCTGGTCAATTTTGGAGCATTTAAAGTTATCAATATCATCTTAAAGCTTGTTCATTTGTCTTGCATTTGTCGAAAGAAACACCCATCTATCTTGAATAGAAGTCAAGATATTTGTGATTGAAGGAGGTGGGGGTAGCCTGGGGAGAGAGGTAAAATTAGCACCAGGGAGCACCCGTGCAGAGAGGGATGCAATATCCCAACAGAAAGACCAAGATATTCAATAGAAATTTCTCCCCACTTGAGAATTGAACTTTGATCTCCTGCTTGCAACAGCAAAACACCTAATCGCTACGCCACAGACGCCCGTGTGAAGGATGAGAGAGCTAATGATGATGATGAAATTAGGGTGACAGTCTATCATAAGGCACTCATAGCTTTACAGGCAGCAATAATAATAATAATAAATAGCATTTGTATAGCGCATATCCCCGCTCAACAGCAGGCTCTATGCGCTTTACACTATATTATTACCCCAGCAGACCATAGAACACTCAGAAATATTCTCAGCTTCCGCGGAAGCATACAGTGCAAGCTGCGGATTTCACACGCTCAAACACTATCAAACTGACAAGATCTTTCTGTCTATAGCTGGGTACCCATTTCCACCTGGGTGAAGTGAGGAAAATTTGTGCAAAGTGCCTTTCCCAAGGACACAACGTCGGGCCCCTGACGGGATTCGAACCCACGACCTTACGGTTGCGAGTCCGAGAGCCTAACCACTAGGCCACCGACGCCACAATAAGTCACACAAGATTCATTAGATCACACCACTTAGTCTATATCTACAACTTCACAAAACATTACTACAGATCATCGTAGCACAGTAGGTCTGTCTTTTTCCATAGCTATTCGACAGTGGGTCTGTCTTTTTCCATAGCTACTCGACAAATGAAATTCAATAAAAAGACTCATAATTCACTATTTTAAACTATGCTCTCTCTCTTTCTTTCTCTCTCTCTCTTTCTCTCTCTCTCCCTCCCTCCCTCCCCTCTCTCTCTCCCTCTCCCTCTCTCTCTCTCCCTCTCTCTCTCTCCCTCTCTCTCTCTCCCTCTCTCTCTCTCTCCCTCTCTCTCTCTCCCTCCCTCCCTCTCTCACCTGTAGTCAGCAAACATGGTGATGGTGTCTATATCATCAAACTCTCCGAGTCCTTTCCCTTCACAACATCCCCAGACGTCTCCTATCAGGATCTGAACTCTTTTGTAGATGCCCACTGGAAAAAAGAAAGATTTTGACGGTAAAACTATCATAAAACTTCTAGTTATGGAAAAAAACAAAGCTCTGTTGTGTTCTCTGTTGCTTCTTTGGTTATCTTTACTTTACTTTACTTTTCCGATCCAGCGGCCATTTGGGTTCTAGCCCTTCGGTCTGTCGATATGGCAAAGAATTGACAGGTTTTAATCAGCTGTGCCTTGTCGCTGTATAGAGTGTTTCCGATGCCTGGGGAGGCAGGTAGGTAGGTGCTACGCAGGTCACAAAGTGCAGGGCAGTTAATGAGGTGGTGTGGTGATACTGTTTTATCCTGGCAGTCGCACAACGGGCAGTCGGGTGGGGTATTCTTGCGGATCCCATTAAGGTAGGAATTTAGTGGTATGTGTTGTGTTCGCAGGCGAAATTTGGTTATCTTTAAAACAATTGTAAATCTCTTCCAAATAAATATATGTGATGCATCGTGGTGAAATCAGGCGCTGGTAAAAATAATGAAATCAAAGAAATCAACATTTTTTTGGCCAATGGGCAATTTTTTTCTAATTTTCTTACCTTTTATGTCCATTTAAAAACATTTTTCGCGTGGATTTTACTGACAAGCTGATTAAAGGCACAAAAAATGTAAAATTTCAATTCCTAGGACTCTAGGGCTATGGAAGTTCCCAAACTTTGGCGGTCATTTTCTCACTAATTATACCTCTGAAACCAGGCGACCCTAACTCCTTCAATTGCAAATATTTCGACTTCAATTCAACATAGATGAAAACTTTTTCACCAAATGGAAGGCAAATAAACAGGCTTTAAGATGGTATCAATAACCCCATACGCCCAAAAATTGACGAGTGCCTGATTCCACCACATCGAGATACATAATATGTCACTTGTCAGCACATTTGCTACATAATTATTACACACAGGAAGCTATTTTTGTTGGAGTTCAATCATTGGGCATAATTACGCTTGCACTCCACTTTGAAAATAAATCAATTTACTTAACATTAAGAATGTTACCTTGAGAATCTGCTGTTCCTCTTTTATTCATCTGTCATTCTGTCTTTATACTAATGTCTTTTTCTTTTAACTGCAGGTCTTCCATCTGGATCTTGTTACAATGGCAATGATACTATTTATATTTACCATTTCATCACTACTGAACAAAATGCAATCTACTCAAAGAACAACATGACATTTACTCAGACGAATAGGATGAAGTCTACTCCAAAGAAAAATATGGCATTTACTCAAAGAACAATATGACATTTACTAAAAAAAACAAAAACAGGATGACATCTACTCTAAGAACAATATGACATTTACTATAAAAAACAAAAACAGGATGACAATTACTCAAAGAACAATTTACTAAAAAAACAAAAACAGGATGACATCTACTCTAAGAACAATATGACATTTACAATAAAAAAAATTTAAAAAACAGGATGAAATCTACTCAAAAAACAATATGACATTTACTCAGAAAAACAAGATGAATTTTTTTAAAAGTAAGTTTTATCAAAATAAAAGCTAAACATCAAGTCAGGAGTTCACACCTTTCTTTCCACTGAATTCGGCAACATCTTGAAAACTTGGGAAGTTGTTCACCACTATCCTCAGCAGGGCTTGGGCACTTTTACCAGCCTCTTTGATCACATTAGCAAAGGAGCCATTGTATTTCTGAAGACAAAAAATAAAATTTTTTAAAAATAAAACAATAGCAGTGCGTTCCTGATGTACTGGAGATTATTTTCAGTTGTTTAATACAGTAGGGCCTATTGCTCATCAATTTAAAACAAGCATGTCACGTGCTGTAGGAGTGTGCATAAAATAATAAATACAACAATTGTTGAGAGTTTTTTTATTTAAAAAGAAGTCAAGAACTGAAAAGAGGGGAGTGGTACCTGGGCAATCTATTTCCTCTGTTTGTATCACTGAGACAATTCTGTATCACGCATACTGCTTTAAGATTGTCTGTCAAGAGGCAAAAGGTCAGCAAGTTTCTTTTTTCCATAAGAATAAACATTTCTGTTTTCCTATTATACTGCTGGGAATGAGGGGTTAAGTTACAACTTATGGAGTTCTTGTATATTTTATTCAAAACAGACAGAAAGAAAGAAACAAAAGTAGAAAAGTAAAGAAGTACAATCTTCCAGCATTGCCCCTTCAACCGCTCACAGTTGGGCTCAGTCACTGTAAAACTCTTCTTTTCCAGATCAAGTCGCTTCAACACTCACCTCCAAGAGAACTTTCCCGGCCTCGTTCAAAACTCTCACCCTTTCCTCCAACATTGGAATTTCAAACTCATTGTCTGAGCGGAAAATTTTCTTCATTGTGTCCAAATCTACTGTTGCATAATAGGATGCTGTGGTGAATGGAATGCCTTCCTGGGGGGGTAAAAGTGTTTTACGGCACTTGCAACACAATAAATGCAAAAGATTAGAAGTATAAAACAAGGGTAAGAAACAAAAAAGAAGGAGAGACCAGGATAATAAACGTTTGATAGGAAAGAAGGAGCAAACCACACCAGAGCACCCACCAACCACCAGCGCGATAAAAAAAACCAAGCAGAATAGACAATCTCAGCAACAAATTTCTTGTGATAGAATAACTTTTATAATGATAATAATAATAATAATAGCATTTATATAGCGCATATCCATGCTCAAGAGCTTGCTCCATGCGCTTTACAACTATTATTACCCCTGCAGACCCTCTGAAAACACTCAGAAACATTCTCAGCTTCCGCGGAAGCATACAGTGCAAGCTGCGGATTTCACGCGCTCAAACACTATCAAACTGACAAGATCTTTCACTATCTATAGCTGGGTACCCACTTCCACCTGGGTGAAGTGAGGAAAATTTGTTCAAAGTTCCTTTCCCAAGGACACAACGTCGGGCCCCTGACGGGATTCAAACCCACAACCTTACGGTTGCGAGTCCGAGAGCCTAACCACTAGGCCACCGACGCCACTAGTTTATAATGTATACTTTTATACTAAGAAAAAAGAAAAGGGAACACATGACTCTCCTGTTAAGAACAATGCATCGGGTCCCTATGTCAGCTAGAATATCATATATACTTAAAACTTGCAAAAGTATGCCACACGCGTGTCAATAACTAAGCTCCCGCATATCTAAGTGATCTCCCCCAGATTTATATTCCACCTAGATCACTGAGCAATCAGGTGATCAACATCTTTTAAGAGTTTCCAGAAAAGGAAATAAAAAATTGGAAGAGGCTAGCCGTACTTAATGATGGCTAGACTGGCAGTCTAGCCGTACTTATTCTTAATATGATGGCTAGTCTGATCATTTACAAAAAAATAGGCCTACTGAATTGTAAATATACATTTTTAGTGTGCAGTACCTAAAGTATTTGTATTTGAGACGAAACCAGGTGCCTTAATGACAGTGAATGTATTTTAAACCTCCTGTTTTTTAATGTTAATAGGGCCTAAGATAAGTACGGCTAGACTCTCAGTCTAGCCGTACTTGTACGGCTAGCCACTTTGTAAAAAATGAGCTGAAAGATCCTTGCAACTCCTGCCCCATTAGTTTGGAACTTCTCTCCACAACCTGAGACAAACAACATCAGAGTCTAAATCTAAGACATCTAAAGTCACATTTAAATCTTGTCTAAGCAAGTAGCTTCTTTTTCGGTACAATATTATGTAAATGACTATGTTTCTATTTTATGCATTTTTGTTAACCTGCAGATCGCATCGAATATATTAGACTAGGTATTTGTGAGGCTCACTCATGATGTGTGTGTAGGTGTGTGTGTGTGCGCATGTGCACGCGGCGCGCGCGCGCGCGCGTGTGTGTGTGTGCGTGTGTGTGTGTGTGTGTGTGTGTGTGTGTGTGTGCGTGTGTGCCTCTAGAGTTGTGTGTACACAAGAGTAGGTGCCATAAATATGATCTCCATATTTATAATTAATATCACAACTCCATTTAAAAATTAGAGTGTATATTCACTCTTCTTTGATAACCAGTAACTTTCAGTGTCACATGAATGAAGCCATTCAAAAATATATGATCAATTTCATTTCAATTTTCATGGATATATAACTGCTGATCCTCACCACCCGCTGATTTTTATCTAAACATTTATTCAAAATGTTTGATTGTTTATTTAGAAGAATGTACATACTTTCAAATTACCAATGACTGTTTAAATTTTGGGGGGAGAAAAATCAACCACAAAACAAACAAAAAAAAAAAAAAAAAAAAGAATCCACAAACATCTCGTAAATAAATGATGACACCACTCACATCTAGGGCCCGGTTCATAGCTGCACACAAGGACCAGTAGCCAGTGTGTTGTTTGTCTTTGTAGGTAACCGCAAACCTGTCCGTGGGCTTCTGGGACCAAAAGGAGAAGTTCAAAACCGCCGAAACAAAAACCCTGTGGATCAAATAAAGCAAGTTGAACTTTGAGTTTTAAAAAAACACAACATTTATCAAATGTGGAGGAAGAAGGTTTTGTGAAACATTGAAAGAGTTTACTATCCATGGAAAGTAAAATGGGCAATACAGACAATACAGGCTATCCATTCAAAATTATCCAAATCTTAGAAGGGCCTACTTACTGTTTTACTAAGAGGAGAGACTAAAGAAACGAAAAGACCAAAGTCCAAAACATAGAAAAAGTTTATTTCAAGATCAGACTGATTTTGTTTGGGTTTTTTATTTTTACAAAAGCCCTAAAACCCATTTCTTCAGCCCTTGCAAAAGACAAAACAAACAACTATGCTATGCATGCATCATAAAAGGTATTTAATTCAGAAAAGTCAACATTTTGGATTTTACACTTGTCACAGATGCATTTCCATCTTTCAACAGCAAACCAAAAGCAATTTTCTAGATGTGACAACGTACAGCTGAAATTGTGAGGAATTGTGGTGAAATCAGGCACTCGTCAAAATAATGAAATCAGAGGGACAGGCACATCTCCGCCAGTTTGGAAATTTTTATTGAATTTTTATTTTTTGTCTTAAACTCTTTTAAGTCCATATAAAACACATTTCCATGTGAATTTTGTTGAAAAACATTGAAAAAAAGCACCAAAAATGTCATTTTTACGTCTTCAAAGCGTCTTTAGCTATGCTATTGGAGTTACCAAACTTTGGAGGCCATTTTCTCACTAATATCACCACTGAAACTAGGTGACCTCACTTCCTTCAATCGCAAATATTTTTATTTCTGTTGAGGGTAAATGGACATTTATTTCACCGGAAGCAAGGCACATAAATCAGCTTTCAGATGGTACCATTAACTCCACAAGCCCAAAAATTGATGAACGCTTGATTCCACCTCGGCGTGACATAATTGTCCACGACAGCCACCCAATGTCCAGGAAGAAAAACATGTGTGTGTTAGAAAGGTGAATATGGGGGCTCTAGTGGCCTAGAGGTTAAGGTGTTGGCCTCTCATTCAAAGGTCCCGGGTTCGAATCCGGGTAGCGACCGAAACATTTTCTTCTCTAAATGTGTCTCCTTTCACCTCCATTTCCTGCTCTCTAGCAAGGTTCTGTCGTCTGCTTTCGTCTCCTCTTTCTGCCCCCACCCCCTCACCTCCTTTGCCCCTTCCTCTGGGCTCCTGATTCTTTCTGCAGCCTTTCTACTGCTACTCCTTGGCTCCTCCTTACTGCTGTCTTTCTGCCACACCCCTGATCTTCTGGTAGGAAAGATCTACACCTAGCCTTCTCAGACAAGGGCGAAAAATCTTGGAGGGCCCGATCGATAAGAGTAGGCTTCGGCCGCCACCTGGGCAGAATTTTAAATTTCCTACCAACTGAAAATATTAGGTGTGTCCCGCGCGCTCGTATGACCTATGCAGTTGCGAGCGCCATAAAACACTTTACAAAAAAACGAAAGGTGAATGTCTTGGACAGTGTCATTATAATACAGAAAAAGACACAAGGGGATAAGTGGAACGTGGTTGTTTGTAGAGGCGTTTGTCTTGGATAGGTAGCTCGGTCTTCTTCTTCTTCCTCGTTCTCGATTGGATAAGTAGCGATTACAGTGGATTCAACTGAACAGAGGAGGTGTAAACAAATACGTTTCAATCTCAGTGCAATCTTGTTTTTACAGCTGACAACAACATCTTGAAGGTCAGACCGACATACCAGTTGACGGCGTCTTCGTCCATGCCCTGAGGGTTGAGCTCATGCTTCCTCCACATCGTCACGTTGAAGTCTCCACATTTCACTTTCTCATACAGCTGTTTCATTAAAAAAAAAAGTAAAAACCTCATAGAGATTACTTTTCAGAAGAATATGTTCACTGTTTAATTCTCTTTTAGTTTTAGCAAGAGTTTAACGGCACTTGCAACACAATAAGGTCATAAAAGTGTTGAATTCTAGAGGCGTTACAATAGAGTAACAATTTAAACACAAAAAAAGAAGGATAGATCAGAACAATCAATGACCGTTTGATAAGAAAGAAGGAGAAAACCACACCAGAGCACCCACCAACCACCTTCTGATTCTCTCTTTATTGTACTAATTCCAAATATTCAATAGATTTCTCCATAGGCAGAATCACCAACTATCTATCCATCTTGTTTATTTGTCAGTTAATTAGAGCAGAGTATTTTTGTTCACCAGCAACAGACACTCACTATACAGTCATCAAACAATCTCCCCATCTGTGGGCCTTGAGAGCTGTTCAGTTTGTCTTGTGAGTCAGCACATTTTTTTTAAAAATAATTTTTTTATGTATACCTGCATGTGTTTTTACGGTCCTGTACAGCCAAGGAAAATTTCCCTCTGGGATAATAAAGTACTATCTTATCTTATCTTATCTTATCTTATTTACAGACGCATGTAAAGAGGAATAGAAAAGTAAGAGGGAGTGAAAAAAAAAAAGGAGAATTAAGGTAACATCAAAATTCCCACCAATCATCAACTCACATTGATTGTACGATCACATTATCAAAAGACAAGACCTTAATATATGTTACATAAATGTAGAAGGCCAGGGGGGGGGGGGGGGGAGAGAATCACCTACACTCACAGAAAAAGATCTGACTAAAAACAACTTGTCAAAATTATGCAACAGAGCCGTGCTTGTGCAGTAACTTGAGTAACAACACATTTAGGAGTCAAAGGCAACTTCGTTTCTTGACTTGATGTTGAGAATTTTTCTGTGAACAAGAAAGAATTCACAGAGATAGTAAATATGACTTCCACTGACCCAGCTTTGATACAAAAGACAGTTCAAAGTCCACAGTGAATCATCTGCCGCAAGTTGTGGTGTTTGGGATCATTACAAACTGCTTGGCATTAATTTCCTTTACTTTACTCTCTTTACCATGACAGCTTACTGTGGTAGTTAGCAAAATCTACTAGATCTACTTCTCTTTCTCCAGGGAAGTTAAAGGTCACCAACAATTCAAGATTGACGAACTAATTTTATCATTCGTATTCATTGCCATTACCAGTTTTTTTTCTGATGGAGACCAATACGATCAATTCTTTTCTCCTTCTTTTCCTTTGACAACTTACTATCTTTGCCAGCTTTTCCACGCCATCATCATTGACAAACACATCTTTGCTGTTCTCTGTGACGAACCGTCCAGAATCTCGGGCTCCCATAACTCCGTCCATCGTAGTGGATGTTTTGGCGCTGAGGAATCTCTCCGCAGTAGGTTGTACCCTGATAAATGCTGTGGTCAAGACTGGCAATCTGAAACAATATTAAAGATAATTTTACATTAAAAATAAATTTCAAATCCATTTATTGACTGGCAATCTGAAACAATATTAAAGATAATTTTACATAAACATAAATTTCAAATCCATTTATTGACTGGCAATCTGAAACAATATTAAAGATAATTTTACATTTTAAACATAAATTTCAAATCCATTTATTGTAGGTAAACAGGTCGGCGAAAGAAAGCAACTGAAAAACAGAGACAAAGAAAACCTAATCCTGCACAATATTCTCATAGACATAGATCTAGCTCAATTTATTACAATTTTCATAATAATAATTTGTGCTGCAAGATTTTATAACCCAAAAATTACTGTCAATTTTGACTTTGTAAAAATGGACTTTAATAAAAATTAAAATGAACATTATTTTGTAGCTGGCGAACCAATTTCCACACTCTCAGTAAAATCATTCCAAACTAGCTGAATGCACTTCCAGTATGAGAAAAGGCAAAAGAGACGTAGACATTTTCCTTTATAATTGTGCTAGCCTAGAAACTTGTATGGTGTGGCACCGTGTGGAGTCTGCTAGCAATCTGCTAACAAGTACAGGATGTTTTCAGCTAGATCTAGGCCTTAGTCAAACTATAATTAATTACCCCAAATATTGATATAGAAAATCTAGATTCTAGATCTCTAATTTCAATCACGTCTTTGTTTAACGGGAAGATTGAAGAATACCGGACCACTCAAGATTGAAGTTGAAGAATACCGGACCACTCGTAGATAGCTCCGGAATGTGGGGTGGGTGGGGCGGGTGGAGGAGGGTGACGGTCTCCCCCCTGACAAAATTTTCTGAATAGATCTACGGGTCCGAGATTCTCCATTGAGAGAGAAAAACTGGGGGAAATCATGAATTCCTAAGGTTGAGACATAGGCAAAGTCAGTCCGCTGGTCCGGTATTCTTCAATCTTACCACAAATATAACTTCTAGTTGGACAATGGACCCCGCACTACCGGCCCTGTGTCCTGTACACTCAACACTGTACGGAAACATGATTTGGAACAGTAAACCACAGTGGAGTGATCAGGTACCAGGTTGTCTTTGCACTTTGCACCTTGCATAGCTTAAAACTAGAATGTCCCTCGGAGATATCACCAGTACATGATAGTAGAATCTACCATAAGTTAACAATTCACGGCTGTCTAGGGTCTATGTATCCGTGTCACAGGCCTACGTACCGTCTCAGTAGCCTCGCCCTCAGTTTCTGGACGCTCAGCCGGAGCGCTGTCATTTAAATTGACAAATGAAAGTGAAAGTAGCCTGCTTGCCAGAGTTTGGCAGCGATGCCGATGATAGGTCTTCGTCAAACCGGTGGTTCGCATTTAGACCGCAGCACAGGTCTGAAGATTATATAAGGCCGATCCGTAGATTTCGGCCTCATGTTTGGGGTTATTTTAATCATTAGACTCTACATGTATTTTTTATATTTTCGGAAGATTAGCTGACGTTCACATTTCTTCCTGGGTTTCTGGGTATGGTGCAATCGCTTACTTTCCGGCACAGAGTTGTTCAAGAATCAAAATGCTCAGAGCCCAGCTCCGTTACTAGGCTACCCTCATAAAGCCCGAAGTTGGCAACTCATTGGAGGCGAGGGGTGGGGAATGAATGATAGCAGGTTGGATTTTTTTTATTATTTTTTTAATAAATTTTTTGGGGGGCGTGGTTCAACTCTTTTCCTTCTCATGGATATATGGGCTACATTAGTGTTATTCCTTTTTCTTGCTGTCTACAACGCACATATATTTGTGGCCACTAATATCGGCTGCATCTCCCCTCTTGTACAATTATT
>NW_004798675.1:30440-35588 GCF_000002075.1 Aplysia californica | reverse complement strand
GAGTGTTTTTGACAGAGTGCATGAGAGAGAATCTTTGTGCGCGTATTGTGTGTTTGTGTGTGTGTGTGTGTGTGTGTGTTTGTGAGAGTGCATATTATGTGTGTGTGTGAGAGATAGATAGAGAGAGAGAGAGAGAGAGAGAGAGTGCATTTGTGTGCACTATACCTGAGAGTTTATTATCGGGGGGTTAGCAGACAGTATTTTAAATACAGTGACTTCAGAGGAGACCGTTCAATAGTTTTAAGAGTTATTTCCCTTGTTAATTTCCCGAAATTTTGTTGTATTCAACTGTTTCAAGTTTCAATTTGCTTGCATTTTGATTGTTTGAAAGCTGATGTGTGCAGTTCTAAATGTGTAGATCTAGAGTCTACTGTGTCATGCTTGATACTGAGTTTTAGCTTTTGACGACTCGTTGTGATGTACTGGGGAAAGGCAAGAGAATAATATGCAGTACATATTTATAAAATTGAATGCAATGAAACAATGTTTCCGTGCCGTGTCAGCAGTACTATTAGATATCTAGAATCTAGATCTAGATTCTAGATATAATTAGATCTAGATTATAGATTCTAGATCTAGAAAATCTAGAATCTAGATCTAGATATATCTAGATCTAAATCTATATAGATATATATTACCGGCCGCTTTTTTTTTTAAGCCTTATCGGTGGGCGCCTCCGAGAAATGAAGACTGCTGGCCAGGATCAATTCTGGAAAGGAATGTAGAAAATGTAGCCTAAGCCGCATGCCGCATGTAGCCTGTTTCGGGTGAACCAGCAGATTTCGCATCTTATCAATCAGTCCTATCCATATTCTGCACATAAAATGATCGGTGCTTTTTCGGTAGTTCCCACCCCCCTTATTTGAGCCTGACCTACATCTAGATTCTACCTATACGTTTGATTCGCGGTGACCTAAGATATCAAACCTAACAACAACAAAACATTAAATTTAAATTGTGGTAAAATTCAGGTGGGCATGCCCCCCTGAAACCCCCCTATTCTTGGGGCAAAAACCCGTGAATAACAATTGCGGGGTGGGAACTACAGAAAAAGCGCCAAATGATCTTGGTGTCATTTTGGTAAAACCGGCCGCTTTTTGTAGCTTTAAGGTCAAACCAGCCGCCCATCTTAGTCAAACCGGCCGCCCTTCATGGATGTTAAAAAACACTGTTTCACTTTATTTTTTCCCTTGCCTTGGATAAATAACTAATTAGGCTCAATTGGCCTTGCCTGGGCATTGTCATTGATCAATTTGGGGTTTGATTCCAGCATACTAGATCTATACCAAGGAGCTTGAAAGACTCTTTCCAGAAATTGACAAAATATTTCCTTTCACCAAAGACGACCTGTCAATACTGTCATCATACACAACTCGCGCATCATCGTCATCCGGACTTGAACTTTCTTCCACTCTCCTCTTCTTGCCCTTCCCTTTCATTGCTGCCTCCTTCTATTCTCTTCCAACCTTTCCGCTTTCTTTTACAAGTTCTATCTCCAGGAGGCCAATCCTGACAAATTCGAGCTATCCGTGTTATACTGTATCAATTACTATTTGGCCACCTCTATTAGATTCTCACCCCGGGTGAGAATAGAATAGTGCAGGCGAGTCTTTTGGCTATTCTCACCCGGTGCGCGTTCACCGTATAGCCTAGATTTAGGCCAACCAATTTTACGTTCACCCTAAACCACAGAATTCTACACTGTGATAGCAGAAAAATTGTAGAATTCTGTGCCGTGAACAAACGTTCCATTACTACTGTTAGCCTACTAAAAGCGTACAATTTTGTCTGTGGGCAGTGGAGAGAGAGAGAGAGAGAGGAGTAGCGCAAGAACTTCCGGGCAAAACAAAATGGCGACCCGCGTAGTTCGGCTCGATTCGAAAAGTTAAATAGCCGTAGCATCTTTGTAGACGACCAAATTAATTTACTTTTGTGTTTTAACATCATTTTTTAACTTTGTTTTGGTCAATTTGATCGTCCACACCGATAGACAGTATTCAGAAAGAGACAGAGAGAGAGAAGAGGAGAGGAGTAGATCTTGCGAGAACTTCCGGGCAAAACAAAATCGCGACCCCCGTAGTTCGGCTCAATTTGAAAAGTGAAATAGCCATAGCATCTTTGTACATTCTATAAAATTAGCTTACTTTTGTGCTAGCCTATAATAACGTAATCTTTTCTTTGCCTTTATCCATTTGATCATCCACATCGATAGAAAGTATTCCGAAATTAGGAAAAACAGGTCTTGTTTCACACCGGGTGAGAATAGCCTACGCTGGCAAGTCTCTCCCGGGGTGAGAGGTCGATCGTATTTCTATTCTCACCCCGGGTGAGAATAGCCACTTCCTTCTATTTTAAAAAGACAGATTGTATTTTTTTCAGCAAAAGCGACGCAAATAAATAAACTTTCTGATAATACCAATTTAACTCCACGTCTAAAAAATTGAGGAGCGCCTGATTCCAACGTGTCGTGACACAAGAAAATGTTTTCTTCAGATGGGATCATGCCATATATAGCATTACGTAAATTGACATTTGAGTTTGAGCTTACCGCCTGAACTTATACATGCACCACATGTTGGGTGGGTAGAGGTAGACGGGTACGTAGAGCCTATTTATAAGGCCTCATCGAGTGGGTTCACATCAAACTTAACTTTAAAATTGTTGGTGCTTTTGTTTCCCCGACCATTGCACAAGGTTTAAGTTTTTAAGAAATTTTTCTTTTACACTTTTTGTTACTGTGAACTTTTCATTATTTTATAATGCCTTAACCTTGCTACTCTATTACCATGTTTCAAATCCTATTATTTTGGTATCCTGTCTGCTGTTACAGTATGTTCATTTCTAAAGATTTTTTTCGTTGTTTACAGTGTAGCTGGTGGCAGGGCTAAGTGGACTTGAGCTTCTACAACAAATGATCCAATCATGAAGGTCCTGACTTGGAATATAAACGGCATCCGAGCTGGAAGGGGAAAGACCTCCTTGAAGGTTCTCCTGGATTCTCTGGCAGCAGACATTATTTGTCTTCAAGAAACCAAAGTTACCCGTAAGTCTTTAAGAAATGTAATCTGAAAAGCAACATTTTTATTTTAGATTGCCAACCGGACTCATTTGACAAATTTGAGAACTAGTCTTCTTATTTTTATGACTTCAGAGTTGAAAATGGTCTGAACCTGAATGTGCTTGAAAAGGGTTTTGTTCTCAAGTAAGTTTTTATTAAATATATTTTATATGTAGAACTTTTTTCATGAATTTTTCATAGTTTTGATTTTGAGTAAATCCCCCCCCGCACACAAAAAAAAAAAAATCCTTCCAAATGTCTTGATTTCTTCTCAGGTTATAGGCCTAATCATAATGATTTATTATGATTAATATCTTAGAATTTTATTTTTCTGATTTACACTGTAATATTTAATGACCTGTTGGTACCTTCTATAACTGTAAGAATGTCATTGTTGGTCTCTGTTTGGTTTTGGCGTAAATGAGCCTGAAGGATTATCACAAGTCATTTGGTATATATATAATTTCTTTATATTATATTTCAGGTGATATGCTGGATGAACCAACAGCTATTGTTGATGGCTATGAAGCTTATTTCAGTTTTTCACGAAAACGAACTGGATATTCTGGTAAGGTTTGATGTAATTGCAGAGAACTTTACTAAATTTCGTCACAGGGGAACCACATTAATGCAACACGCTTTCAAACTTATGGCCTGTGTGAAAATTTATGTGCATGTAGATCAGTTCCTACACAGTATTATATGTGAGGCAGCGTGGTGGAATTAGGCTCTCGTCAAAATAGACAAATTGAAGAAACCTGCATTTTTCCACAGGTTTGTGAATTTTTATCAAATTTTTGTTTTTTTGGCTCAACCCCTTTCATGCCCATTAAAGAACTCATTTCTTTGTGGATTTTTCTGAAAAAGGTTGATTAAAGGCACAAAATATGTAAATTTTCAGTTACCATGGATTCTTCAAATAAGGGAATGACTAATCTTTGGCTGCCATTTTGTCATTAATTTTAACTCTGAAAACAGGTGACCCCCACCTCCTTCATTTGCAAATATCTCGAATTGTATTCAAGATAAATGGATATTTTTTTCATCCAAATAATAACAAGTGAACAAGCTTTAAGTTGATACCAATAACTCTACATGCCCAAAAATTGACGAGAGCCTGATTCCACCACGCTGCCTCACATATTATAGTGAGACAGGGTTGAATGAACTTTATATTCAGAGCAGGAAAATTTGTTTTGCTTTGCTGAGAAACACATATAGTGGAATCTGCTCAAACGGCCACCTGTTCAAGACAGCGCCTGTACAAATGACCACTTCTCACTCCCCCCTTGCGTTTATTCGTATATTTACTGGCGGTGTCATCTCTGGGTAAGAGGTTGATGTGCAATGACCCACCTGCGCTTACTGTTATTATCTGCCATAACACTCTGTCGTACTTTATCATACGAAGGCCAGTCCATGCGTTGATATTATCGGTCAACATTGTTCTTTGTCCACCCTTGCCCCTTTATCCCTCACATCATGAACACAACTTCAAGAATTTTCTTCGTAATGGTCTGGTGCGTTGTATATGACCAAAGCATAGTATTTTTCTACTCGTCAGTTTGCCAAGCAGTCTAACACACTTAATTGTTAGTCTTTTTAGCTTTCCCGCTGAATCTGGCCATTCTGAGGTAGCCCCCCACATCTCAAACACGGCTATTTTGTTGTCTTCTCTCGGTCTCTGTCAAAGTCCACATCTCTGGCACCATAATATAGGAAAATGGGGAAGATATAGCTCTCCACCAATATCTTCCTTAAGGGGAAGACCCCTAAAATCACCCCCAAAATCAAAATTCGGCTCAAAATCATGGAATTTGCGTTGTAAGCATTTTTAGCTTCCTCAGCCTCTCCTACAACTATTTCATGGCATAAGTACCCCCAAAAAACATATTTTTTCCCATACCAAGCATGTTTGTAACCGCCATTTCCTCATAAAGTCAGTATTTTATTTTTCTTTATCGGCCGTTTTCTCAAAATGCGACTTTTCTCTATACTTTTTTGAATAACTCCACCATTTTTCATCCAATCTTCATGAAATTTTCACAGAATGAAGAGAAGAGGTAATATTAAATTTTGTATGTTGAATT
>NW_004798675.1:24087-29982 GCF_000002075.1 Aplysia californica | reverse complement strand
ATATATATATATATGTATATTTATTTATTTTTCACTTCTGCCATCGTCTGTGATTGTTGGCCCAGATATTTGAATTGATTTACTTGTTTCATTCTCCCCCCATCATTTTGTTGTTGTTTTGCTAGTTGATTTCGATATGACCATTTATATGTTGTAAAAGCACTGTCCAAAATGTTCACCTGTCTAAGACAGCCACATTTCTCCTCGACAGTGGGTGTCCGTCTTGGACAATTTCAGCGGCATAGACATGGACTTTCAGTCATGATTAGTTTTCATCTCAGTAGATTAAGATCATAAACACTCCTTACTTTCCTCTGAATAGTGAGTTTGATATTTATAACTTCACTGAAATGTTTCAGGCACAGCCAACTACTGCGTGTCTAGGACAGGGCCGGTGAAGGCAGAGGAAGGTCTAACGGGGAGACTATATATATCTGCCGACTGTGAGAGTCTTGTTGGTCACTACGGCGACATGGAGCACTTGTCAGACGGCGACCTTGATGCACTGGATGCTGAAGGCCGCTGTATTATTACACAGCACAAGATCAGGTGCCCATGCTCTCGACATTTTTGGTATAAAGATTTAGTTTTTGTCGTCAACATTAGTTGTGTGTAATATACATGTGTAAACTTGGAGAAAGACTTAAACCAGTCTGGGTTTGCCATTGTCTCAAAAGTTGAAAGGTTTTTAGTTTAGCTTTAGTCTGAGTGTTACAACCCTTGTAACACAAGTGGGTCACGTTAGTGCTGAAGGTTAGAGGTGCTACTGCAGATGTAACAAAGGAAAGAAGGAGGAGAGATAAGGGTGATAGATGTTTGATAGGAAAGAAGGAGGAGAGATAAGGGTGATAGATGTTTGATAGGAAAGAAGGAGGAGAGATAAGGGTGATAGATGTTTGATAGGACAGAAGGAACAAACCACAACAGAGCACCCGTCAACCACTGACTCTTAAGCTACTGAGCCTTTCTCAACTGAAACTTTTTTGGATCGGAAAAGTAAAGTACAGCAACTGAAACTTTCCACACTGACCCCCCTGCATGTGATTTGGTTTGTCTGTCAGACTTGCGGGAGAAGAGAAGGAGGTGGCTATCATCAACGTCTACGTCCCGCGGGTGGGCGAGGACAGGGAGGACAGACACGAGTACAAGGTCAAGTTCCTGGGGATGCTGCAGGGCAGGGCGGAGGCTTTGCTGGAGGAGGGAATGTAAGGGTGGTTGTTGTTGCTGTTGTTTCTGTTGTTGTTGTTGTTTTTGTTATTGCTGCTACTGCTGCTGTTGTTGAGGCTGCTGTTTGTTGTTGTTGTGGTTGCTGTTGTGGATGATCTAGGAGATATAAGAACAGTTGTTGTTGTTGTTGTTGTTGATCCAAAAAATGTAAGAACAATTGTTGTTGTTATTATTGTTGTTGTTGTTGATCCAAAAAATGTAAGAACAATTGTTGTTGTTGTTGTTATCGATCTAGAAGATATGAAAACAGTTGTTGTTGTTATCAGAGATGCCAAATCTCCTGTTTTTCTGGGTTTTTTCCTACTCTTGCAAAGGAAAGGGGAATGGGAAGAGAAATGTTTTTGTTTGCTCATGGAAAGATTTTACAAGGTTCGTTTTAGGTGAGGTGTGGTGCTCCGCTCATTTTCAGGTTTTTTTTCAAGAATCATTTGGCATCCCTGCTACGATTTAGAAGATATGAGAACAGTTGTTGTTGTTGTTGTTATAGATCTAGAAGATGTAAGAACAGTTGTTGTTGTTGTTGTTATAGATCTAGAAGATGTAAGAACAGTTGTTGTTGTTGTTGTTATAGATCTAGAAGATGTAAGAACAGTTGTTGTTGTTGTTGTTATAGATCTAGAAGATGTAAGAACAGTTGTTGTTGTTGTTGTTATAGATCTAGAAGATGTAAGAACAGTTGTTGTTGTTGTTGTTGTTATCGATCAAGAAGATGTAAGAACAGTTGTTGGTGTTGTTATTGGTCTAGAAGATGTAAGAACAGTTGTTGTTTGTTGTTGTTATTGGTCCAGAAGATCTGTAATGTGGCGTCGGTGGCGTAGTGGTAAGGCTACCAGATTCCTAATCATGAGGTTGCGGGTTCAAGGGTTCAAACCGCGGATGCTACGTTGTATCCTCAAGAAAGGCACTTTACATAAAGTTTCCTCACTTCACCCAGGTGGGAATGGGTACCCGGCAATAGACAGCGAAAGATCTTGTCAGTTTGTTAGTGTTTGATTGTGTGGAATCTGCAGCTTGTTCTGTATACTCCTTGGGAATTTGAGAATGTTTGTGAGCCATGTTCTAGAGTCTGCTGGGAGTAGTAATAGCCTGTGTAAACTCCATGCTGTTGTGATGTGCACAGTATAAAATACAATCCATTTCATTTTTTTTTTTTACCCCCCAGGGCTGTGCCACTGACTGAAGTGTCTTTAGGCCATTCTCAAAGGGGGGGACATTTCTCGTTCAAGCATAGTAGAATTGTTTTAATGTATGGTTGTGGTGGTTCTTCTTTATATGGTTGAACTGGTTTTTCTTGTTACTGGGAAATATTTTCTCCTGTGTGAATGAATTATTACTAACTTTTCAGTGATCATGTGATTGATGTAAAGCGCTCAGAGCTTATGCTCGTATTGTATTGAGCGCTGTATTAAAATGAGGAATCCTCAGGAAAATAAGGTATAGTCACAAACTGAATATCGTGAGGGTATCAATTTTGAACGCTTGTTGACTCATAACTGTACTTATGTTCAACTGCTGGTTGATTATTGTTGTTAGATTTCCCTTTCAACAAACATAACAATAAACCACCAGTCAAACAAATATGAAATTATGAGTCCACGAGCTTTTAAAATTGGCGCCCTCACAATTTCCAGTTTGTGATTATGCCCGTTTTTTTCTGTGGACTCCTCAAATGCAATTTATTATTATTATTTTTTTTATTATTATTATTATTTTTATTATTATTATTATTTTTATAATTATTATTTTTTTTTAAAATAATAATAATTATTATTATTATTATTATTATTATTATTATTATTATTATTATTATGTGTTAGAAGAAACATGTGTTGTTTGTTTTTTTCAGTCATGTCATCATCTTGGGAGATCTGAACCTGACCCACAAGCCTTTGGACAACCCCGAGTATGATGTAAGACATTTATTCACCGAGACATTCTTGTGTACTCAAACCTTACAGATCCAGTCTGGTATATTTCCCTAGTGGGTGGTTGGAGTGCCCCACTACGCGACCTCAGTGCTTTCTTGTTGTATCTCCATTTTTTTAACATTGAAAATGTGACTTCTTCTTAAGCTTTCTCTTTGAAATGAACTGTTTTCACTGTTAGTAAAAATGGATAATGCGACTAGAAACACTGAGGTCGCGACTGGTAGGTCCTACTTCTTTACTTTCCCTCTGGTGTTTCTGTCTGTGTGGGTGGTTGGAGGGTGTCACTGGTAGGTCCTACTTCTTTACTTTCCCTCTGTTGTTTCTGTCTGTGTGTGTGGTTGGAGGGTGTCACTGGTAGGTCCTACTTCTTTACTTTCCCTCTGTTGTTTCTGTCTGTGTGGGTGGTTGGAGGGTGTCACTGGTAGGTCCTACTTCTTTACCTTCCCTCTGGTGTTTGTTTCTGTCTGTCTGTTTGTCTTACTTTTTCCTCTGCACTGGACGGCCATTGTTGTGTCGATGTCCCCTCTTGGTACTGAAACAAACAGGATATTTCCCTCTCGAGGTCTGCGTGGCGTTCCCACCCTCCCCCTCCCATCCTTACCATAGGCTAACCCTTGCCCATCCTCTTGGCTTTGGGGCCCATTTTAGGAGGCACACAAGATCAAGGAGTACAATGTGTTAGGAATCGAGGATGGGCCTTGTGCTTCGCGTTAGATGGACAGAAAGGAGAAAAATTCTTCGCTTTTGGGGCCGCTAATTGCTTTTGTTTGGTTATCGCGACCTCGTTGAAAGCGATTTATGTCTGTTTGCAACCTCGTTGGAGCTGACGTACATTTACAAAGAGATATAGAGGTAAAAATCGGGGATTAAGGATTGTCTCGTTGTAGCCAACTTCTCGTTGAATTTGACCTCTTTGAATGCGACACCCACTGTATTTTTTGTACTAATTACCCCCCAGTAGCTGTTAAGTTCAGCTCAGCAGCATGCTATCATCACAAGGTTTCTTTTGATGTTTTTTTTTCTTTTTTCAGGACAATTTTCAGGTTAGGCCGAGTCGTGTCTGGATCAACAACATTTTGCAAGCAAAAGAGCAGGACTCGTCTCTACCTCCGTCAACTGGCATGATCTCAGAGTTGTGTCCAGGCAACCTCAAGGGCGGTCGTTTCAGCGACGTTTTCCGCCAGCTGCACCCACAGAAAGACGACGGCTTCACCAACTGGAACACCGCCACTGACGCGCGGAAAGCCAACTTTGGCCGGAGACTGGACTACATTCTGGTGAACCTGGAGCTGGCCAAGTACGTGACGAGCTGTGAGATCATGGCGGAGGTTGAAGGTTCGGACCACTGCCCCGTGGTGGTCACTCTGAGCGCCGACCCTGTGGCGGCGTCGGTCACTCCGAACTTGTGCACAAAACTCATGCCTGAATTCAGAGGCCAGCAGCAGAAGTTGTCGTCTTTTTTCTCAAAGACGGAAAAGTTTGCGGCTTCATCGTTGTCTTCGTCCCCCGTTCAAGTAGACTCTGACTCAATTGTTTTGTCCAGTTCACAAGAGGATTCTGGCAACGTTTTGTCGTGCTCCCCCTTCACAAAGTCTAAAAGTCTTCCTCCGCAAGTGTCGGAGAAAAGCAAATTGAAGAGAAACAGTTCTGCGGTCGATAACACCAAGAACAAAAAGTTGAAAAAGAATGACACAGGAAGTAAACAAGCCAGTTTGATTTCCTTTTTCTCCTCCTCGAGTTCATCTAAAAGCGACAAAGTGTCCAACAATTCAAAAGCTAGTCTCAACGTTCAGAGACGGTCAGACTCTGCCAGCAAAAACAACACAATAGAAGTTCGGGATGATAAGTGTATAGACAACTCTGTGAAAGCTGAGACTTTAGAAATTGTTGAAACGGTACAATTGGGTGAAGAGGGCGAGGTCAACAAACTCTGTGACTCATCAACTGCGAAACAGGAAGTTCCTTTACGTCGTACGTCTACAAACATTTCGTCGTCGTCGTCGTCATCAGTGGCCCCCATCAACCCGCCGCCGACTAAATCCTCGGCCAGCGTGTGGAAGTCCCTGCTCGGCGGCCTCCCCCCTCCCCCACTGTGCCCGGGACACAAGGAGCCGTGTGTCTTGAAGACGGTGAAAAAGGCGGGCCCCAACAAGAACAAACAGTTTTACTCCTGTCCCAGACCCGACGGGGCTCCGGGAAAACCTGAGTTCAGGTGTAACTTTTTCCAGTGGCTGAATGATAAGAAGAAAAAAAAGACGTGATTATGAGTGGATTGTATTACTATTTTGGGAGATGTTTTTGTTTTGTTTGGCTTGTGATACTGTTGTCATAATGCTGGGTATTGGTTGTTTTGTTTGTTTTGTTTTGAAGGTTTGGTTTTTTTTGTTGCTTTTTTTTTGTTAATGGGGGGGGGATAATAACATTAACGATAATAATGGTAATGATAATAGTAACAATAATTATGATAATAATAAAAGCATAATTTTGTATAGCGTTAATGGGGGGGGGGGGGGGGTGGCAGATCCAATTTTGAGTCGGATCCAACTGACTGGCCTAACTAACTGGTTTAAATCTCGTATTTGGAATTTCAGCGGTGAGCAAATTCACTTTTGTTATTACATTGTGTGTATCGGTTGTGTCATCACTCTGAATGGTGTGGGCGGTTGGCGGGTGCTCTGGTGTGGTTTGCTTCTTCTTTCCTATCAAACATCTATCGTCCTTATCTCCCCTTCTTCTTTTT
>NW_004798675.1:18177-22010 GCF_000002075.1 Aplysia californica | reverse complement strand
TCTCTCTCTCTCTCTCTCTCTCTCTCTCTCTCTCTCTCTCTCTCACTCACACTCTCTCTCCAAGTTCAACTTAACAGGAAAGAATAACAAAGATGAGGTGGAAGCCCAAAAAGTGACGAGAGCCTGATTCCACCACGCTGCCTCACGTATAATAAAAGAGCCAAAGACTAGTTGTATAATAATATAGAGAGATCAGAAGTGGCGTCGGTGGCCTAGTGGTTAGGCTACTGGACTCGTAATCGTGAGATTGCGGGTCCGGGGGTTCGAGCCTCAGCTCGGTCCGACGTTGTGTCCTTGGGAAAGGCACTTTACATACGAACTTCCCACTTGGCTCGGTCCCAGCGGAGACGGGCGTTAAACTAGGAGGTCCCGCCCCTTAAATAACCTAATAGTGTTGGTAGGGGCGTTAAACCCATACCATTTCACCAGAGACCAGAAAATGACCTGCAAAGATTTCAATGAAAAGGAGGAGAAATAAGGACAATAGAGAGTTGATAAAAAAGAAAGAAAGAAAGAACCACTCCAGACCACTTACCAACCTCCCGCAAACAAATCCCAGGTTTTTCTGCGCTTTAAAAAAAAATACCAAACCTCGGGGGGATATGAAAAGTATACAAGCAATTTTTATTGAATTTATAGTCGTATGTTTACAATTTGGAACTCATTGGTGTACTGTGTATTACTATTACATACAACTTGAGAAAACTGGCCTCTTAGTTAAAAAAAAAGACATTCCACAGAGTACAAAGAAGACATTTGTGTTACGACGTGGTGGAATCAGACGCTCGTCAATTTTTGGGCATACGGGGATATTAATACATATGTATCATCTTAAAGCCTGTTTATTTGCCTTCCTTTTGGTGAAAAAATATCCGCGTTGAATAGAAGTGGAGATAATAAATTAAAAGCGATTGAGGGTCGCCTGGTTTCGGAGGTCAAATTAGCGAGAAAATGGCCGCCAAAGTTTGGTAACTCTCATAGCCTGAGAGTCCTTGGAAACGGAAAATTTACCCTCTATATGCCTTTAATCGATGTTTTTCATTAAAAATCCACACAAAAATGTGTTTATTTTAAATGAAAAAGATCTACGCCTAGCCTTCTCAATCATTAGCGAAAAATCTCGGAGATCGCGAGTGCAAGTTGCGCACATTAAAGTGTTTAAAGATCCCTTGGTGGTCCAAAATCGATAAGAGTAGGCTTTGGCCGCCACCTGGGCAAAATTCAAAATTTCCTAGGAACTGAAAATGTTTAGTGTGTCCCGTGTGCTCACTTTATGACCTTATGCAGTTGCGAGCACCGTAAAACACTTACCTAAAGAATATTTTAAAATCCCAAACAGACAACCATGGTTCGTCATTCACTTTTTACTCCGTTCAAAACACTCAAAAATCTTATATTATCCTTGTTTTTCCCTGTCACCCACCTGTTAATGTTTTCCCAAGTAGGTTCCAAGAAAGCTGCCTCTGCCTCGTTTACCCTCTTTTTGTCCAATGAGAGCTAGATCTAGAGGGAGGAGGGAATAATAAATGATCTTTAAAATAACCTGCTCAGTATTCCAAAATTGACTAAATGAAATGAAGCTATATTTACATGCATGTACATATGACAGCACACAAGCACGCACACATGCAAACATCAAAAAAATTATTTGACTAATTTTATTGATCAGCATGTGTTGAAGAATCGTTTGATGCTAATGAAATGCCTGAACAAATTGACTACCACAGGTCCTGACTCAACCAGACAATGAAATGCCTGAACAAATTGACTACCACAGCTCCTGACTCAATCAGACGATATATGGCATCGAATGAAATCTGGGATTTTGTTTTGGATGATTTTCGAGGTAAAATGGCCCTTGAGCCATCATGTTTACCATTTGCAGAGTGCTTTAGTGATACATGTACCATGCGAAAATCTGGACCTACTTTACAATAGCCTTGAAGTATAGCTTATGTTAGGTCAAGTAGATGTATGGGTTTAACACCCCTATCAACACTATTTGATATTCAAGAGACGCGAGAGCAGCAAGGAATTTAATGTCCGTCTCGGATAAGACCAATTTTTAAAAATTTTCCACCAGGTAAAACCAAACCAAATTAATGGGTGAGAGATTTGAAAACTCTACAAAACAACTCAGTTCAAGAATGCCCTGTCAGGGATTTGGACCAGGTCCATCTACTCCACAGTCCAGCATGATATTGTGGTGTTCATCCCACAGCTCGTGCTCAGGTCATGACAATAAATGAATGACATCTTCACTAAGGTGTATAGTGTTTTATCTTCTATCTGACCATCAATGATTTATTTATAGAGGCACCAGCCACCCATGTCCAGGTGCTGTTTTAGCCTATCTTCTATCTGTGGACTCGGAGGAGACCCACAGAAACTTATCACTTCTAAGATAACCCAAATTTAGAATGCCCATTGAAATGTAATGTAACGGGTTCCCCAGAACTAAACTAAATGTGTGTGTAATTGTTGTTCTATTTATTGATGCATCTGACTTGTTTGCTTCTTCAGCGATGATATTTGTTTCATTTTTTTATGAAATGCCTGGTTCTGTGAGTCGTTGCACAAAACGTTGACGTGATATTCTTTGATATTCTTTGAATATGGTTTGATTTCCACAGGAGCACGCTAAGAGCAGTTGGGAAGATGGCATCAAATTTTAACTTCATTCTCTGGGAGGACATGACTGTATACATGAAAATCTGTCAACAGCACAATGGAAAATAAATTATGTCCTTATTCAATGGCATTGTTCTTCAAACCAGGGTTGCCTGCACAGAAACCAATCAAAATATTGACTTAGTTAGATTAGCTGTGTGCCCCCAAACCATTAGTATATATTTATGATGTAAATGCAGGGATTACTTTTTATATTGATTTATTAAATACTGCTTTTAAGAGTTGATGGTATTAAACAAAAATCGCCATGTTCTTTTTCACCATGAAGTGATGGGTACGGAAATACTCAAATTGAGCAAAAAGTGGTTTAAGTCATGATTTTTGCAATATCATCTTTATTCAAATACACATATGCACCATGACTTTGTCTAATTTGAATTGAAGTAATAAAGAACGAATTAATGATGCAAATGTGTGTGTTTTCTGTTTTTACGACTGCCTGAAAGAATGCGTGTGTTTGGAAAAAATATTAAATCTTTCTTAAAATTCGGTAAATATTATTCAGACAAAGTGCAAATTACTCTAAAATGAATGATTGTACTTCAAGTTAAATGACCACTGACACCTGCTGAGTTCTTGCTTGGGGTATATTTGCAGTGAGAACTTCTTCCAACTTTGAATGGCTTTTTCTCAAAACTGATTCTCCGAACCCAACTTACTTCAAACAGGCATACATTGGGAGTGGAGCCATATTTTTTTAATGAAATAAAAAGCAAATTGTTGAGAAATGGATATCCTTTAAAAAGATTTTTTTTTTTAAATTGAAAATTTCACAATGAACTGACTTTTTCAAATCACACCACATATAATGATATACCAAGACTGATTAGGCAAATTTGGGACTCTGACCTGTGGGACATTCGTGTCGGTTTTACGGCGCTCGCAACGGCAAAAGGTCATGTTAACGCCAAGGGATGGTTGTCAACAGAGAAGTTCAAAAGGGGAATCAGGCTTACACTGCTCACCTGTCTATCCCAAACAGCACAAAGTCTTCTTCGACTATCAAGACACCCCGGAAATAGCAGTTCACAAGAGACTGACAAACATACGAAAGAAGTAGAGGGGAAATGACGATAGTGTGGAAGAGGAAAGAAAAAGCAGCAGTTCCCCCTATGTTGTTCCGCACAGTATGAGCATGACAT
>NW_004798675.1:14017-17040 GCF_000002075.1 Aplysia californica | reverse complement strand
CCCCAAACTCTACCCCGAGGCCTTCGTGGCTAATGTTGCTCGCCAGGAGAGACAAAAGTCCTCGTTAAATCCTCGTACAAAAGGGGACTTGGTGACATTGAGCCATTTCCACAGTAACTTCAGGGAGGTAAGTGAACCCTCGATTCGTGTACTTGGGAAATATGTGAGGCAGCGTGGTGGAATCAGGCTCTCGTTTTCTCCCTGCTTAGTAATTTTTATCAAATTTTTGTTTTTTGGCTCAACACCTTTTATGTCCATTTATAAACACATTCCTTTGAGGATTTCACCAAAAAACGTTGATTAAAGGCACAAAAATATAAATTTACAGTTTCCACGGACACTCCAGCTTTGGAATTTACCAAGCTTTGGCGGCCATTTTCTCCCTAATTTTACTTCTTAAACCAGGTGACCCCTACCTCCTTCAATCCAAAATATCTCCACTTCTGTTGACGATGGATGGGTAATTTTTTCAATGAAAGCAAAACAAATGAACAAGCTTTAAGATGATACCAATAACTCAATATGCCCAAAAATTGACGAGAGCCTGATTCCACCACGCTGCCTCACATATTACTTCGACCAGACTGCTTCTATGGAAATATAGAGCTTTAAAAAAAAAGACCTAAGATCTTTTAACTTTCTCTAACTTCCTAAACTAGGATCTCTTTTCAGCCTGAACCTTTAGAAGTTATATCTTCGGCTCAACTTACTAAGATTAAAGAGGCTTAGAAAAAAAACTCCTCCTGATTTCTGATAAAAGCTAAAAAAAATAATTTAAAAGTCTTCAGCGTAATATCCCCAACGATGGGAAGCCATTAAGGCTTCATAGCCACTTCCGTGACCGTCTAATTTCAGAAAACATTTCATGCGCCACTTCTACAATCACTTTTGGGCATACCTTTGACTTTGAGACTTCCGGCCTTCCAAACTCGTACCAGCTAGCTATTTAAAGAACGCGTAAGGTTACCAAGGGGAAAAACATCTTTCCAAGCATCGTAGCGACCTACCCAGTTTAGCCGAGAATGGAACCCTTTGCCTTTGATGGGTGTAAATTCGAGATTTTAACCACGGGGACAACCCCGGCTCTCACAGATGTCTCCCCGTAATCGTTTAATTCACATCGACAGTAAACATTTAACAGGTTACATAATATCACATTTTAACGTAGTCGTTCCCAGGAAGAAATTGACGGGGTATTGTCTTCAGTATCTGCAATAGAAAATACAATGTACATAACAAGGCTGATATGATCATTGTGGATGCGTGGATGTGTGGATGTGTGGATATGTGGTCGTGTGGAAGTGTGGATGTGTGGTAGTGTGGATGTGTGGATGTGTGGATGTATGGTAGTGTGGATATATGGTCGTGTGTTCGTGTGATTGTGTGGATGTGTGGTCGTGTGGATGTGTGGATGTGTGGATGTATGGATGTGTGGTCGTGTGTATGTTTGAATGTGTGAATGTGTGGATGTATAGTCGTGTGGATGTGTAGTCGTGTGGATGTGTGGATGCGTGGATGTATGGTTGTGTGGATGTGTGGAGAGGTGGTATTGTGGATGTATGGTCGTGTGTTCATGTGATTGTGTGGATGTGTGGATGTGTGGTCGTGTGGACGTGTGGATATGTGGTCTTCTGGATGTGTGGATGTGTGGTCGTGTGGGTGTGTGGGAAGCATGCCAGTTTTTCACAGGCCCAGTATGTCATAGCCTCGACTGTGCCCAGCGTGATGGAAGTTATTATTAACTCTCTCAAAAAGAATAAATTAATGATTGATTGATTGATTGTATGAATAGAATTTTATTTTTCAAATGGTTTTAACGAAAGAACATTCATTGTTGAAATTTTACAGAGAAATTTAAATTTGCTTTGATTTGTATACAAAAAGGAAGAAATATTGAACTTGAACAACTCAAGCTGAATTGACATTTTAGAGGGACTATCTCTACACCGCCAATTTGAAGGTGGAGAATAAAAAACTGAAGTTACAACTATAGTGTTAAAGTGCTGTAATTATGACAGTCATCTAAGCGTAAATACTCAAATGAAATTGTGACAAACTGGGCCGCCCGCGACGTGTGAATGTGTGGATGTATGGACGTGTGGATGAGTGGACGTGTGGATGAGTGGATGTGTGGATGAGTGGAAGTGTGGATGTGTGGTCGTGTGGATGAGTGGATGTGTGGACGTGTGGATGTGTGAATGTGTGGACGTGTGGATGTGTGGACGTGTGGATGTGTGGAAGTGTGGACGTGTGGATGTGTGGACGTGTGGATGTGTGGACGTGTGGATGTGTGGATGTGTGGATGTGTGGAAGTGTGGACGTGTGGCCATGTGATCGGTTGGATGTGTGGTCGTGTGGATGTGTGGACGTGTGGTCGAGTGTTCGTGTGGATGTGTGGATGTATGGTAGTGTGGATGTGTGGATGTGTGGATGTGTGTTCGTGTGGATGTGTGAATCTGTGGTCGTGTGGATGTGTGGCTGTGTGGATGTGTGGGAGTGTAGGAGTAAGGACGTGTGGATGTGTGGATCTGTGGTCGTGTGGATGTGTGGATTTGTGGTAGTGTGGATGTGTATATCTGCAGTAGTGTGGTCATGTGGTCGGTTGGATGTGTGGTCGTGTGGATGTGTTCACACTGCTGTTATTGAAAAGGGTGTTCTAATCGAAGTGCCGTCTTTCAAAAAAAAATTTCTGATTTTCAGGTTCCTCATCGTCCAGACACTTCAAATCAAAATGGTGACTCCACGTCTACTTTTGGCTCTTGCTCTCATCGCAGCCATCCTCCCAGCAGCGGAGGCCCAGATCATAGAGCAGTTCCTCTGCTTCATTACATCTACCATCAGAGAGCTTGCTGGTAAGCCTCTCTCTCTCTCTCTCCTCTCCTCTCCCCCGATCTTATGCTTCATTAGTACTACCACCCTAAACATTGCCGGTAACGCCCCCCCCCCCTTTTTTTTGTGTCTTTTCTTTCCCCTCTCCTCAGATCTTCTGCTTCATTACTACTACCATCCTAGACATTGGTGGT
>NW_004798675.1:11391-13584 GCF_000002075.1 Aplysia californica | reverse complement strand
GCGTGTGCATGTCTGTGTGTGAGTATGTTATGTAGGCCTATGTATAGGTGTTAGTGTATGTATGTGCATGTGTGTGTGTGTGTGCGCGCGCGAGTGTATGTGTGTGTGTGTGTGTGTATGTGTGTATGTGTGTGTGTGTGTGTGTTTAGATCATCCTCTGTAATGATGACGCCAAAGAACTTACGTTGGTTGAGAAAGGGAGGTGAAATCTATATATATATAAAAGTGGACTTGGGAGGCTTTGTGCACAAAATACGTCCTATTTACCTAACCCACACCTTTGAAACTTTGCAGGCGTCCACAGCACCCATGTGGCTAGGACCTAGCTTCAAAAAAATCCACGCATACTGCTTTCCCCGATTTTTCCAAAAAGCTTTGTTTCGTCCACACAGAATCTTGGAAAAGTTCATCTTCTAAGGGGCTGTTCAAATATAACCTTACACCTTTTTGAGGACTTTTTGACTCCCCCCCCAAAAAAAAAAAATTTCTTACACTTTTCTTACATTTTCATTAAAAGGGGGCCCAGCTAGTTACAATATAAAACAAACCCCAATGTTTCCTTGTTACTCACGCAGGATGCCTCTCTGACTCAAGTTCACCCGTCTGTTCTATCCTCAACACCTTTCTTGAACCCCTCTGCCCTGACATGCCGTGGTAAGTTTACGAACCTTTTAACAGTTATTTATTTATTTATTCATTTATTTTTTATTCATTAATTCATTCATTCATTTGTGTATTTATTTATTTTAATTTTATTTATTTCTTCTTTATTCATTCATTCGTTTATTTATTCATTCATGTATTCTTTATTAATTTATCTAATAGTGTTTTCATCCATTCATTTATCGCCAATCCATTTATCATTTCGGTGTTGGGTAGGGGTGTTGAGGTCTAACGGTTTAGTACCCTACCAGTTGGTTGGTCAATTCAATGGCAGAGATTTTTTCTGCTATCCGAAGGGACTATATTGACTATTAATTGATTACTTCACTTATTTATTTATGTATCTATTTATTTACTCATTTATCAAGTCTAGAAGTTTAATTCCCTACCAGATACACGACAAGAGGCCGGTCAATTCAAAGGCAGAGCTTGTTTCTGCCCTCTGAATACGACTGTGTTGAGCGGTAACGCATTTTAAAAAGTTAGAGGAACATTCATACAATTCTGGAATTCGTATCCTTCTTTGTCTTGGGCTCATAATTTTGGTTTTTTTATTCTGTTTTTAATTTGGTAAGTGTTTTACAGCCTTTGCAACTGCATAAAGTAATATGAGCTGGCGGCAGGACACATTAACCATTTTCAGTTTGGTAGGAATCAATTTTGAATTCTGAACAGGTGGCGGCCGAAGCCTACTCTTATCGATCTTAGGACCAGCAGGGGATCTTTGACATGCGCAACTTCACACGGGACCTCCAAGACTTTTCTCTCTTGTCCGAGAAGGCTAGGTGTAGATCTTTCCTACCAGAAAATTAGGGGTGTGGCTGAAAGACAGCAGTAAGAAGAAGCCAAGGAGTAGCAGTAGAAAGACTACAGTAATAAGAAGGAGCCTAGGAGTAGCAGTAAAAGGCTGCAGTAAGAAGGAGCCAAGGAGTAGCAGTAGAAAGTAGAGGTGGGCAAAATCCGGATAATCTATAGGATAACCGGATAATTCTCAATGAAACATTATCCGAATTCAAACTCTTAACTCTCTTTTTTCCTGACCCGTTTGCCGAAGTGGGTGCACCCATGTGTTGAAATGATGCTACCCGCTTGTTGAAGTGGTTCTAACCCATTTGCCGAAGCAATTCATATCATATTATTTGCCGAAGAGGTTCACTAAGATAGTATCCGGATTTTGCTAAAGCGACTCTTTGCCCAGCCCTGGTAGAAGGGCTGCAGAAAGAATCAGGAGCCCAGAAACTTTACAACAAAGACACATACGACAAGTGGAAGAAAATGTCTATCTTTAAGGGGGGGGGGAGCTACACCCCAAAATCAGAATTCGGCTCAAAATCATGGAATTTGAGTTGTAGGCATTTTTAGCTTCCTCAGCTTCTCCTACAACTATTTCATCGCATGAGAACCCCCAAAAACCGTATTTTTTCCCCATACCGGACATGTTTGTAACCGCCATTTCCTCATAAAGTCAGTATTTTATTTTTCTTTATCGGCCGTTTTCTCAAAATGCGACTTTTCTCTATACTTTTTTGA
>NW_004798675.1:7501-8626 GCF_000002075.1 Aplysia californica | reverse complement strand
TATATTGCAATCAACTTCACAATCTGTGCTATACTGCTGGACCCTACACCGCACTGACGAATAAATAAATTCTACACATAACAGAAATTAAAAACTAAATATGAAAGTCAAAGATCATTTCTTTGAAGACAAAGCTTAAAACGTTATAATAGCAATAATTTGACTGTATTGACGTATGGTTCAGAGATATGGAAAACAAAACAAACCAATTCAACGAAAATTAAAAGGCTTCCAAACAAAAACGTTTACAAACAATTCTACTTTAAAAAATGGAACTAATTTATTACCAATAATGAAGAGTTAAAAAGAGCTGGAATTGAAGATAACAACACAAGCATAAAAAGAGGACGATGGAGGTATCTTGGGCACGTTCTAAGAATGCCGAAGACAAGATAGCGCTATCAGACATGATACATGTACTGGAAAACAAAGGGAAAAAGACAACGAGGAAGACCAATTGGAAGCTATAGATGCACAATAAGGGATGAGGCAATCACCCAGGGCCTGGATTTGCCGAAATTGGAGGACGTGGCCAGGGACAGACAAGCGTGGCGTCGACTGCTCTCCGCCTTATGTACCTGGCGGTATAGGGAGAGAGTAAGTAAGTAAGTAAGTAAGTAAGTAAGTAAGTAAGTAAGTAAGTAAGTAAGTAAGACTGTTGTCACAAAACACTGTGTCATTTCAAGCCTGTACTGCTGTCAAAAATTCGTCAGGTAACTTTTTTTTATCATACTTATTGGTATTGTCAAATGTTTCCCCAACTAGGCTATCGAACTTAGTTTAAAGTCTACAGATTTTGCACGATGAATTGTATCAATTTGTCTTGACACATCAACATTTTTGTTTATTCCTGTTAGCTGTTTTCTAGAAAATTCCTTAATAACTACTTATTAAAAATCCCAGAGGGTGGTATCTACAGATTTTAAAAGGTTTACAACGGGGACAATATCGCTTCTAAAAGCAAGTCCGTTATTTATTTTTAACCGCGACATTTTTATGCTTATTAAACGCTTGTTTTGAGAACCTTTAGTGCAAAAAATGTGTTCACTATAGTACTAATTTCCTTTTACAAGTTCTGCCACTAAAACGTGTCTTCGGAGAGCTTTGAGGTAGGCCATATATATA
>NW_004798675.1:5291-7374 GCF_000002075.1 Aplysia californica | reverse complement strand
CTATATATATATATATATATATATATATATATATATATATATATATATAAAGAGCTGTGAACAATCACATTTTCGTGTGACGGAGATTTATAGCATTTTATATAAATTCATGGAGAAAATTAATTTTTAGAGTCTAGCCACAATTGTTATGGAAAAATAGATATTTGAGGAAAAGTTGTGCAACGAATTTTTTTTTTATCGCGCCGTAGTTTATAGACTTGCATTATAATTTAAGTACGGTATCCAAGACCGTGCACTCCGGCGTAATTATAGTCCACCATGGAGTCATGGAGCATACCATTTGATTCTACAGGTAGTTGGAACATTAAATAACCTAATAGTCTTGATAGGGGTGTTTAAGTTAGACCTATTGTTTGTTTGTTTGTTTTAGTAGAGGTTTTACTGCGCTGCATAAGGTCCTAATAATATGAGCGCCGAGGGGTGGATGCCAACAGAGAAGAAAAATCAGCAGTTCCTTGTTGCAGTTCAGGCTCAGTTATGAGCGTGGCATTGATGAATTGGCATCTGTGGCCTAGTGGTTAGGCTCTCGGACTCGCAACCGTAAGGCCGTGGGTTCGAATCCTGTCAGGGGCCCTACGTTGTGTCCTTGGGAAAGGCACTCTACACGAATTTTCCTCACTTCACCCAGGTGGGAATGGGTACCCGGCTATAGACAGTGAAAGATCTTGTCAGTTTGTTAGTGTTTGAGCGCTTGATCAGCTGCGTGCACTGTATGCTTCCCGGGAAGCTGAGAATGTTTCTGAGTGTTCTATGGTCTGCTGGGGTAATAATATAGTGTAAAGCACATAGAGCTTGCTTTCGAGCGGGGTTATGCGCTATACAAATGCTATCTATTACTATTATTATTATTATTATTATTATTATTATTATTATTATGAATCAGCCCACTTACAATTACAATTCTCTGTGCATAAGTACTCCGATGCCCCCCCAACCTCTTTAAGAAAGGCTTAAAGACACTCCAGTCAGTGGCACAGGCCCCGGGAGTTAAACTTAAACTTTTTTCCCATTTTGAAGGAGGGACAGGTGAGTGCGGACTGTACTGGATAAGACTGGATGTGCCTGGCCTTTCATTTTGTGCGCCCATCTTTTCCATCCAGTGGATGCAACTTATTTATTTTAATCTTTTTTTTTTTACTTTTTAAAAAAATCTTTTTATTTATTTATTTATTCATTTATTTATTTATTTATTTTATTTATATATTTTTTTAAATGTATTTATTTTTTTACTTATAATATCGATAGATTGATTGATTGATTGATTTTTGTTTATTTATTTGTTTGTTTATTTTTTACCAGAGAGCAAAGAGTAGCGGCCAATGATTGACAGTGCCTGATCTGGTATACGATATCACGGACATTCAAGCGTACGGCCCGGACGAAACAATTCTTCTTCAACTGCAAGAGGAAGCTGCTTGGTGTCTTTTTCCGTGGCAGTGCAAAAATAGGCTAACTGCTGTCCTGGTCACTGACTCCAGCCTTGTTCCTTAATCTGTGGAGATGTGTCAAAGGGATGAGATCCTTCAATTAGAAATATAAAGAGAAATGAAAGAAAGAGCGAGACAGACAGACAGACAGACAGACAGACAGACAGACAGACAGACGGATGGATGGAGGGATGGATGGATAGATGGATATATTATATATATATATATATATATATATATATAGAGAGAGAGAGAGAGAGAGAGAGAGAGATAGATAGATAGATAGTAGATAGATAGATAGATAGATAGACAGACAGATAGATAGATAGATAGATAGATAGATAGATAGATAGATAGATAGATAGATAGAAAGATAGATAGATAGATGGAAAGATAGATAGATAGATAGATAGATAGATAGATAGATAGATAGATAGATAGAAAGAAAGAGACAGACACACACACACACACACACACACACACACACAGAGAGAGAGAGAGAGAGAGAGAGAGAGAGAGAGAGACAGACAGACAGACAGACAGACAGACAGACAGACAGACAGACAGAAAGAGAGAGAGAAATCTCCTCAAGCTTCTTCGATATGCCTACCTTGTGTTTTAGCCTTGGCTGTGGG